>NC_066879.1:304097-608194 GCF_022985175.1 Labeo rohita
TTGCAGCATACTGTACTTGAGCTAATGTTTCATCAGTTTTCCACAAATTCACTTTGTAGGTTCATAGTATTTTCTTGCAATGTGCAAAAGGCTCCCTGTGTTTTTCTGCTAGCTAAATGCATAATGGTCTTTATACGCCTGAAGTGGATTTCAATAGCTTCGCAACAGCCGTGGTGCATTTGCTGATCCAGTACACATATTTCAGAGATGGAGCGTCCTACTATTTACTAGTACGCTCTTTTGATGTAATAACGAAGAAAAAACAAAACATGTTTTTTGGACATGCTACCTTGTTAAACCATGCTCTGTTTGGACAGTCTTTGAAGTATCTTTCGATAGCATCGCTATGACATGACACTCCCCCGCCAACATATTTACTGTGACTCACAACTTCTGTAGCATCTCTACGTTTGAGCCCATTTCTGCAAGTTACGCTTAGAATTCAGAGAGAATAAAAACTCATCTGATTTACACTTCATCTCAACAAGCCAGGCATGAAGACTTTAGTTTGGCTTGTTTATCCCAATAGCTGTAATTAAACACAGATCTGCTACCTTGAGCAGAGATCATTTTGAGTCAGCTCGAGGTTTAATAAGACACCTGCTTTTCCCTTTCGCTTCTATTCTTTCTGACCCGACGCTTCCATTTTTAAGCAGCACAGTTCACAGCATTTTAAGGGTAATTTATGTAACAAATTACCCTTAAAACATATCCATGAAAATCGCTTGTACGTATGAAGAGCAGAATGTCACTTCTGTGCAAGTTTTACAGACTTAACCAGTGTGTGGGGACTATTAGAGTCCAGCAGACGAGGGAGAGAAAGGCTGTTCTCCCCTTCACACCACGAGACTGTGTTTCCACTTAAAGTTGAGCACCTGCTTCAGACCTTTCAGTAATTAGAGCAATAAAAGGCCATTTCGCAGCCAAAGTGCTTAAAGTCAATGCGGATTTGTAAACCATTTTGGCTCCTTAATGTGAAACAGGATATTCAATAAAAATATCAGTGAGGTCTTGATTCAATCCATGAGGAATTGACTGGATTTTATGATTTACTCGCCAGAATGGAGCGAATCCACTAAAACGGTGCCTAAATAGCTATCATTGGTTTTCATGATCCAACAACTTGTGCGATCACAAAAAATGGAATATCACTTAGTTTAGGACAATGAACAGCATTAAATATTTTTTCGTTATTTATTTTTTACCTCTGAAACATGTCAGAGACTGTTGTCATGATTTGAAAACAAAACAATAATATTTTATTCCGAACACCCTGACAGAAACCTGTCGTAATCTAATTTACCCCATTCTGGTCCACGGTTTGGGAATTTTTTTCTTCAGTTTCTTCTTTAAACAGCACTGCCACCGAGACAACAGCAATAACAACAACAAACAATTTAGCACGAGGCTTTGGCGAAGCCTGACTTTTGACCCGGCAGAAAATAAGCTCTATCCATCAAACAGCCGTCTTTCCTCAGGTAGGTTAATCGAATTCAGTAAATAAAGATATGTTTGCACCTGGTTAAAGGAGCTGAAAACGGTGCCACAGTCGTGACAGGTCCCTCCTCTCTACTCCACGATTAAATCAATAATTTGCATGTTGTTGTCCAGTGCTGTGGGGTAAACTGGTGCACACTTTCTGAATACTCTCTGAAAACCCTTTCCCCTTACAAATATTGTAATGTAAACACGTATATCTACAGCAAGTGGTATCATTTCCTGAACTCCACCCTCATCACTTCCTGTCCTTTACTGTGCACTTGCCTACACAGATATCATTTTAAAAAAAAGTAAGAATCTACACTGTTTTGCCTCAAATGTGAGACAACATATCCTCCACTGACCTGCCTTTAAAAACATCGCACCTAACGTAACATGCTCAGGGAAACATATTTCCAAAATAGCCACCAAGTGAACTGACTTGACTTTAAAACATATCTAAACAGTTGAGGTCAAAAGTTTACATCCCCTTGATTCTTAATACTGTGTTGTTTCCTGAATGATCCACCGCTGTGTTTTTTGTTTAGTGATAGTTGTTCATGAGTCCCTTGTTTGTCCTGGACAGTTAAACTGCTGCTGTTCTTCAGAAAAATCCTTCAGCTCCCACAAATACTTTGGTTTTCCAGCATTTTTGTGTATCTGAACCCTTTCCAACAATGACTGTATGATCTTGAGATCCATCTTTTCACACTGAGGACAACTGAGGGACTCATATGCAACTGTTACAGAAGGTTCAAACACTCACTGATGCTCCAGAAGGAAAAACCATGCATTAAGAGCCGGGGGGTGAAAACTTTTGAATAGAATGGAGATGTGTACATTTTCAATATATATCATTTTTTTCATTTAGTACTGCCCTTCAGAAGCTACAGAAGATACTCACATGTTTCCCAGAAGACAAAATAAGTTTAATTTACCCTGATCTTTAAATTCAAAATGTTTTCACCCCCCAGCTCTTAAAGGGGTCATTTTTATAAACTCAACTATTATTTTCTCTTATGGACTATATGTAAATGTCTTTTATGTGAAATGTTTTATTCAGGTCAGTATTAAATAAAAATAACATGCATTTTGTATGATCTCTCTTATTGTGGTAAAATAATCAACATTTCTAACACCCGTAAACTTTTGACCTCAACTGTGTATACATAGATGTGTCATTAGCAGCTGATTCTATGGGCTTCTATACATGAGATGTCCACCATATTTGAGTCAGAGCCAGTCAGTGAACACTTAAGAGCAAGACAAACGTATGCACATGTGTAAATATCCATATCTGCAATAGACTTCAGCAGATGATTTTGCTAAACAATTGATTTTGCGGCCATACAACCAGAATGTTGTGGCATCTTGGAAAAATGAAATTGATTTTTACTGTGAGACACCCGCTGGCGGACGCATCTATGTTTCTGAATACGCTGAATGTGGCATCTACCTACACATATCTACACCTTCAAAGGACTGGCCTTCAAAGGACTTTGGTATGGCGTCGTGAGACCTTATGTTAGCAGCGCGCTAACGTCAAACTCTACTGAAATCAGCTGTGATGGAGTCTGCTGTGCTCTGAGTGGCATGAGGAGCTGCTGCCCGTGTCGCTCCAGATCAGTCACTCCTGCCTATGATGCTGCCTATGTAGGCGATGTCAAAGTGCTGTACCCCACATAAACACAAACACACACACACACTTCTCAATCAAGACTGAGCCAATTTCAATAACAAGAAGTCTGGAGATTTCAATTATCCCATGAGGTGTTTCAACAAAATTAATTTAATTGAATAAACATTACAGCAGAAGTGCTCTACGTAATCTATTATTCACATTTATATGCAAATCAGCAAAAATAAAGAGGCACCTAGTGACAAATTCTGGCATTGTGTGTCGGCATGTGCTGAGAGGGCGGAGAGAGACACAAATTCGCACGAACAAAAGGCACGCTCCCATCAATCCCGCAGAGCTGCATTTAACGTTTCGGCTGAGATCGGAGAGATGGGAATGCTGTAACGACGGACTCGAGCGGAAGCGGGGAGACCGAGCCGATCCCAGAACCGCCAGGCAGAGTTTTGACAGCCGGCGTCTGGTGGAAAGACTCCGAAAAACAAAAGCACACAAACGACGACAAGCAATCAGTCCTCGACACCTTGCCCCTGGCACAAACCTTCATGTATTACAGCGAGGCAGAACAACACGGAGAACACGACAGCGGCGTAGGGAAAGAGTGATAGTCGTTGGACACGTCTAGCTTTGCTTCCATTTTTCTGTGGGCGTGAGACACGCTGGAGGACACTTGACACATCTGCGTCCTTGCGAGAGCGGGTCAACGCGAGGCCACGTACGCTAATGCCGCAACGGCCGGCCCTGCGATCCGGGGCGCGAGACCCGGCCACGATAAGCCGGCGTGCACCTGTACATCTGTTTGTGTTTCGAAAATAAGCCGCTTTATTTTTAGCTGCTCTTTGGTTCCGTCGGTTTGAAACGCCGCGCTCTAACACATCAAATCTCAGACGCGGGGAGTCTTGCAGGCAAAAGATGCAGCTTATTTTTAGATTTTAGCAGTCATCTCAGGAAATGTGCCTGAGGAAATCAACCTAATTTAATACCCACATGCGCACGTACCTGTTTGCGGAAACATGTTATGTTCAGGTGATGGAGAAACAAATCGTTACATGCTTCATTCAACACAAAAGTGTTGCGTTTGCTTTTTGAGAAAATGCTGTCATGTTTCCTTCCTTTCCCCAACTACACAGACATATTTTATTTATTTACTTTTTTGAGCAGGTCAAGTGCGCATCAGTTTTGTTTTCGCATTACGATAGGGCAACAACTCCCGCCACGTGGCAAGTGCTCTAAAATGAAGACAATTTCACTTAATGACAGACCACCTCCAGAACATCTCACCGACAGCCAATCAGAGCGCCGTAATGAAGGAAGCCTGATGCAACTTGATTTGCATAATGGCAGAGAGGCTTGTGGGTATTGATTACGGTTACATAGCGGCTCCAAAAATCAATTAAATTAATTGAGCAAACAACCGGAGATTATGCAGATTGGATGAAAAGAGGGGAACAGGCAGAAAGAAAGAATAAAAAGAGGAAAGCAGCAGCTGTTTTGGGGGGAGTAATGGAGCAGAACAAGGAAGGACTGATTAGGAGAGGACGCAAATATCTCTCCTGCAACAGCCCTCCATTTTCCCACCAGTCCATTTCCGTCCTCCAATTCCAGCATTTTCGGGCAAACGCACACTGCGAGAACACTTGCCAAAGTAGGGCTGATGTGCAACAGATAGAGATACGTGTCAACCGGTAGAGATTTAGCTATGCCACTGTTATTGTCATTTAGATGATTTAATTTTCTTTTTTTAAATAATCATATTAATATCAGTCTAATCAAAGTAATATTATTTAGGAAATATCGCATTACTAATTTTAAATATTTAACATTTTTAATCAGTCAGAACTATCCGATTAACTGCAGTTTGAAGGGTTTTGTTTTTAACTCAATTCAAGCTGTGAATGTTTGCCCTGATGCCAGTTTTATTATTCATGTTATGATTTGTCTTATCCTTTGGTTGCATCATGTTCCAAATGAAAAAGAAAATAAGTTACTGAGATGAAGCATCTTTCATTTGTATTCACTGGATTATCCAAAAACATGCATTACCGCATAACACTTTTTCATTAGATTTCCAGCAACAATAGTAATATTGTGACATATACTGTTACCATGATATAAAACGTGACCCTGGACCACAAAACCTGTCTTAAGTAGCACGGGTATATTTGTAGCCGATAATACATTGAATGGGTCAAAATTATCGATTTTTCTTTTATGCAAAAAATTCATTAGGATGTTAAATAAAGATCATGTTCCATGAAGATATTTTGCACATTTCCTACCATAAATATATCAAAACTTAATTTTTGATTAGTAGTATGCATTGCTAAGAACTTCATTTAGACAACTTTAGATTTTAGATTTTCAGATTACAGATTTTCAAATAGTTGTATCTCAGCCATCAATGAAATCAATGGAACATCAATGGAAAGCTTATTTATGCAGCTTTCGAATTATGTATAAATCTCAATTTCGAAAAATGGACCCTTATGACCGGTGTTGTGGTCCGGGGTCACAAATCACTCATAACATGATGACATTTTGGTTGTACTACAACATGTGGTAATTCAAATCCTAATTTTACAGTAATAACAGGAGCGCTTCAAGGTGACCGCCAGCTAGCAACCCGTGACACGACAAACGGCGGCTAAAGATGTGATGGCACGCGATACGGAAGGAGGAAAGGGAACGAGAGATGGGCGAAATCCGTCCTGCGGTGAGAGCGGAGGGTGGCAGCTCCTCTTTGACATGTGTCGGGAAACCGGCGCAGCGGGAACACGCCTCGAACGCGCAGAGGAGGCCAAGAGGGCACAGAGGCAAGAGAAAGACAGAAAGGAGGTACGCCAGATGGCATCCGAGAACTTTCTCAAACACTTTCTCTTGCCAAGGGGAGTGGGCTTCTGTTGCGAAAGGTGCCACAGGGCACAGAGCATGTCCGCAACAGCACACGAGTCACAAGGCACGCCAGACGCTGCTGGAAGTCCACGGGAGTGTGAGAGTGAGGGTGTGTGTGAGAAACACACCATATGGAGGCGTGCACCTGCAGGTCATCATTACTACAGCCCGAATAACACGCGTGATCAAGAGGACGAGCACACCTGCGCTCGGCCGCGACCTCAATGTCACATCAGTGTTTCCGACTGAATTCTGAATGCTTTTCAGTCCTAACTTCAGTCTAACAGTGCAATTCTATTTCTTCTAACATATTTTAAAGCACACCACCTTTAAAAGTCTGGACACAGCTACTTATTTTTACTTTTCACATTTTAGAATAACAGTAAAGTTGAATAATATCTAATATCTAATTATTATTATTATTACCTTACCAACTATCTATTTGAGACGACATTGACAAAAAATTATTTTGAGGCATCAGTTCCAGAATCAGACTACATTTGTCATTCTGTACGCAGTCAGTAAAAACAATGCAAGAGAAATACGTGTTGTATATTTACTGGTCCTCATTCAAGAAGCACAAGAACAGCAAATATGTGTACATGTAAAAATATTTAGCAAATGTGTGATGAATGAAGCTTCTTTCTTTGTTTCGTGCTGCTCAGCACTGTTCGCACATCATTTCCGCCGTAAGATCTCAATGTGCCCTCTAAACATTCACCAAAGTGCACCCATGATTTTGGTCGGAGAACATCTTACGACGTTTTATAGTGACAAAAAGCCTCTTGCTGGTGGATGTGTATGTGTGAGAGAGAAAGAGAGAGCTGGGAAAGATGGAGCGGAACAGAGGACAACACGAGAGCAGTAAAGCGCTGGAGTCACGGTCAGGGTGAAGGGCGGAGAGAGAGAGCGATGTGGAAAAGGAAGAGGTGCTTTAACAAGGCAGCATGTCGCATTAGCGGCTTCATGCAGGGCCATAAAACACAAGAGCCAGAGACAATCCTACTGTTTACAATCAAACCACACACTCACAAACACACACTGCACTGCATACACAACACAAACTATATGACTGTTGTGAGAATTTATAGCTGTTGGTGCTGTGTCTTCTTGCTAGAATCTAGAATGTCCATGCTAATCAGCAGAAAAGCTACAGAAGCAAAATGTATGAATCCATTGCTGTGAGACATCACTGCTGATTTGGCATTACTTGTTTTGGAGTTTTGGAGATTTCTGTGCTTTTTCCTCATTCAAGGAGAAACTAACCCTAGCTACACTATAGCATGCCTAGAAAATGGGCGTTATTCAATATTTTGTTTCATTTATAAATATATCACGATTGTGTACTGTATTATACTGCAGTTACGTCAGTCTCAACCCCTGACTTACACTGACTTTAAGACCCGTTCACAAAAACATAACGGTTATGACGACTATACTGGCGTCAGTCTCAACAGACAATAATGTTCTGTTTATTATTAGTGCGCGGCAATTCTGTCGTCTGCTGCTTTAAATGCTTTACAGTCTGTGGATTCTGATTGACTGTCAGTGTTTTTATTGTTCATCAGCAGCGAAAAAAGTGATTCCAATGATTTCATTCCTCAGTGTCACTATTGTTATAGCTGTGGTGTGGATGTCACCATTTTCATAACATTAAGACCATAAACTAGAACCTTACAAAAATGAAAATTAAAACCTTGTAGTTATAGCTGTCATTGATGGTGTGAAGAGGCCCTTAGCCTTGTCAGTCTGAGCTGTTGGCTGGTTTTAGAGTGGTTTTGGGTTGGGAAACCAGTTTGCCACCAAGCTAAACACCAGCCTGACCAAGAAGGGGGAATGACTAGACCATCTCAAACCAAACCAAACATCCACATTTTGGTAATTAGTTCTTCCTCAGAATCATTCATCAAATTTTCACGACGCACTGCTGTGCCAGAAAATCAGCGAAGAACTTACTGACACGTCCAGTTTGACACGTCCGGCTGTATCAGAAGAAAATAGAGGAAAGTATGGTGGCCGGGAAGTGAAAAACAAACCACAATTCTGAAAACAAAATAAGAAATTACAAATGCAAATCTAAAAAACTATTCAGGAAACACAACAATTTCAAAAACATTATAACAAAATCCACGTACACACTGTAAAAAACATTTTGTTGAGTCAACTTAAAATAATTTGTAACCTGGCTGCCTTAAAATTTTAACTCAAAAAAAGTTTATTCAACTTGAAATGTTAAATTACACTAAGTGACAACTTAGATATTTGAGTTGAATCAACTTAAAATTTTAAGGCAGCTGGGTTACTTACCCATCTGTTAAGTTTAGCAAACACAAATATCTAAGTTGTTACTTAGTACAACTTAACATTTCAAGTTGACTAAACTTATTTTAGTTGACTGAACCTAAAATTTTAAGGCAGCAGGGTAACAAATTATTTTAAGCTGACTCAACAAATTGTGTTTTTTTATTTTTTACAGTGTAGGTCTCTGCGGAACAAAAATTGCATTACGCAATGATTTTATTTGTGTGAGTGACGTGAAAAACATCCCGCTAGAGCGATAACGCGATGAGAATATTGGCTTTGCGTATGGTGTGCACACAGCATAACCGTGTTTCAACCTGCTGATATGGAGCAGAATTTGATATTCACAGAGTGTTGTGCGGTTTGTCAGATCTGTCAGTATGATCCCAGTGTTTGATCTGAGGAGTCTATTATGACTCATATAAACCTCCACAATCAGCTACACAGGAAAGCTAAACAGATGGACAGGACAGGTATACCAGGATGTGTATTATTATTACTATTATTACTATTATTATTATTTGTGTTTCCTCTACTTGTCTTCTATCTGTCCAGCATTGCCACGTCTGGCTAAACACCTCAAATGAGCTGAACAAACAGCATGACCAGCCGGTTAACCTTCCCTGAGGAACGGACAGCTCACACACTCTCACACACACACACACACACACACACACACACTCAGCTGTCCTTGTTCCCCAGCTTCATGAATTGAGGGAGAAAAGGCAGGGAGGATGAAGAGAAGGAAGGAAAGGATGAAAAATCTATAGTGGTACCTATTTGCTAAGTGATACAATCTTTGCTCACTTCCCCTTGAAATGAAGGTGCTTCTGGGAAAGGGATCTCATTTTCCCTCGGCCAATCGGCTTGCGAGCATACGGGTAATGTGTGGGATCTCTGCGGGACAGACCCACACACACACACACACACGTGTGGATTCACGACATAAATCTATGAGGACACCTGGGAATGTAGAATGTAAGCCCTGAATTAAACGCAATTGGCTTCGGGAACTTCAGCTTCGGGAGAATCGCTGAGTGACAGCCGCACACCCCAACAATGTCCGACCGTCGATTCTGGCAAAGGCTGATATGAGATTTGATGGGGTAAAATGAAATATCCTCACACTCGACCACAGGGGAAGAACTTATGACGGTTTGGTCCAGACTGATGAGACCGGAGAAAAAAAATGCTGACGTGAACCGACGCTAGCACACACACTATTTAAGTCCTTCTTGCCATAATAATTAGAACAGAATATTTACAATATTTCATCACTGTTAGTGTTGATATAAATTTAAAAAAATCTAAAAATAAAATTTCATGTCTGTTATTTGCTTACAAAAATATTTTAGAATGTTACTAATTTACTATAACTACATTTATCTAACATTAAACTACAATAGCTGGATCATCTGATTCGTTTTAATGAATCACTTTCAGTAAATCAGTTCAACAATTTAACTGCGTCATCATTCAAAAATGTTGACAGAATTCCTTGGATGCAACTGCATTTATGCAGTTAATAACTGACTAAATGACTATTATTATATTGTTATAATCAAAGGCATTAAGACATTTCTGTATTCTTCAAAAAATATTCAGCAAAACTTATTTAGTTGATGCATTAAACATTTTGAATCTATTTAGGAATTAAAATATTGCACTTAACTGTCATAAAAAAGTATTTTAAGTTATTTGAGAATGAACAAATCTTGAGATATATATTCTCAATATCAAAAATTGTAATAAAATTGAAATAGTTTGTATATATATATATATATATATACTTATTTTGCATTCCATTGTCTAACCATATAATTAAACATATATGATATGACAAGTGTTTCTGGATTTTCAATAAGTAAATGAGCGTTCATTGAGGAGGTCACTGATGCTGAAGACCCTCGTATAAGCCGATGAGAGCAAATCGTTGGGCCGCAAATGTCGATATGCTAAACACAAGCTGCCGCTGGCCTTTGCTCTGAACTGAGCAGAGCCGCTTTAAAGAGCCTTCAGACAAGCTCCTTCTCAAAGTAGATGAACAACATTTTCACCTGACTTTGGAGAGGTGCAATAAAGCCTGTGAGGTGTGTAACTGACTAACACACACACACACACAGAATCAGTCCTGCACATCCAGTCAAATTTCAGTCTAACCTCTGATCAAATGTCACTTATTACCTCATCTGAGAGGATCAGAACACAAGTGAGAAAAAAGAGTGTACAAATCAAGTAAAGAAGAAAGAAATGAGGAAAGAAATAGTAATAAACTTCAGTGAAAAGAAGCGATAATCCACATTGCAAAGCAAACAAAGTAAAATCAATGAGTGATTCATTTTGAGAACCTCCAAAACCAGTTCGGTCTGATTAAAGAATCATTCCAACCAGTTTCACAGTGATTCACTGACTCACAGGAAGGAATTCTTATCGGTGGTGTATTAATTTCACAAGGCCATAAATGCAGTAAAAGGCAATGACAATATGAAACAGCAAATGTCATCTTGTAGTCTGCTTGTACAGTTGGCACTGTTATATATCATCAGTTCGCATTTGTTTGAACAGCACAGGTTAAACAGCACTGCAGTTGATGACCAGACTGCTAAAATCCCCCCAGGGACCCTCATCTAACAGATCAGCTCCCAAATCCCTCAGCAGTCCTCTGACAAATACCAGCACTGCACACACACACACACACACACACACACACACACACACACACGGCCCCCCGCGAGGCGCTCAATCCCTCAGAGATTAACCTGTTAAAGTGGAATCTGTGTCCTTCAGGGATCCGCATCAAGTAGCACAAATTAAAAGTGCTCCGGGGAGAAAGTTCACCTGCGGCCCTCTCAGCCGTTACATTAGACTCCAATAAAGCGCTTTATGAAACGCTTTCCATAGCCTGACCAATAAACAAAACTCTCCAGACACAATCTGACTCTGACACATTTAGAAACCATTTGTTTTTTGTTGTTTACATACTGTATATCGTGTGCTTGCTAACCTTCTAGCTCCAAAACATGAGACAGTCAATATGAAGTTTTATTAATATGAATACATGTACAGTTAGCTGGTCATTTAGCCTAAAATACACCGCAACAAAGTATAGAGGGTTTTCACAACGCGTCATCAGTCGGCCGTATTGGCGGCACTGAATGTAAACAATGCCACTGAACTGAATGAAACTTGCATATTTTGCTGATTATTGCTACTGAAAATGGTCAAAACTGAACCAGGATTTCCAGGACAAGAATCTTGACAACATTCATGTTTGTTCTTATCATTTCTGCTCAGGTAGGTGAAATATTAGGCTGATTAATATTGTGTGTACATATCTTTACCACCTATTAACTTGTCAAAATATCACACTCTTTTTAGCTTACTAAGTCCTTCTATGATTTAGCAGCTTCCACATGTTTTTACTGTACTGTACATTAACCGAGCAATCCATGCTGTTGTTTATGTCCGAGTATCACCAATATGGACGTGCATCTGGGTACCTGACCAAACCGTGGCGTAAGTGCAAACCCTCTATTCAGTCTGCAGACAGTCTTGTATCACCCTAAGGCAGGGGTGCTCAACCCTGTTCCTGGAGAACAACCCTCCTGCAGAGTTCAGCTCCAACCCTGATCAAACACACCTGAACCAACTAATTAGGATCTGAAGGAGCACTTGATCATCACAGACAGGTGTGTTTGATCAGGGTTGGAACTAAATTCTGCAGGAAGGTCGAGCTCCAGGAACAGGGTTGGGCACCCCTGCCCTAAAGGGATTTATTTTGTGATAAGCGGTTAACTGTATAGTATTCTGCTTAATACACATCTACTTATCAAATATGAATGGATTTGAAATATTTATGCGCTATCACACGAGCAGGAGACGTGTTGTTTACATCTCGTGCCGAATTACAGGAATGATAATGTTAGGAAAACAGTCGGATTGGAAATCTGTAAACAGTCCAACAAACAAAAAGTTAAAACTGACTAACTTACATTTTAGACAAAATATGGCCAGGAGCTTTATAACCAATGAAGGTGGTATTTAAAAAAAAAAAATCAAAGATTTCATTTTTTTCTTTTTTGAAAGAATTTGATCAAAAACACAGCAAAGCAGCAACATACTAAAGTATTATTACAATAAAAAAATTATTTGAATATGTAATTTAGCATCATTACGCCAGTCTTCAGTGTCACATGATCCTTCAGAAATCATTCTAATATACTGATTTGCTGCTTAAGAAACATTTCTGATTATGTCTTCTTTATCTATGTTGAAAACAGCTGAGCTGACTAATATTTTAGCTTCTTGATGAACAGATTTGAGAAGATATGAGAGACATGAAATTAGCACAGAAAATCAGCTGCATATGCAAAAAAAAACAGTTTAGTGGTCATTATACTTCATGTCTGATGGAAAATGTGCCATGATCGACCATCCAGACTCAGATATTACAGAAATCAGCAATGCAACTGAACCGAATCCACATTAGATACAAGTTTGTTGTATTTTACACACGTTTCAGCGTCCGTACTGCGGTGCAGAGACGTATGAACACATTTACGCTCTCAACTGCAACTCGTGTGCAAGTGTTACGTTTTTGGCAAAATGTTGATTCTAATGTACAGCCAAAAACATGATGACTGTGTGATGCCCCTGACAGTGCATTTTACCCAGCATGCAATGCGGTTCTTTAATTACTTCAGTTACCTGTTAATAATCTGTTTTATGAGTTTACCATTGCCGTTTACACCATAATTGCTCCATGAATGTTGAAAAGCAGTCATTATGGTCTGTATCTGGCATGTGCACACAGACACAGGTAGGCAGACAGAGAATCCACACTTTCTGGACTAAAGCCTCCATTAACAACTTTCTCCAGATTCCACAGATGCGGGGGGGCGAGGGCAGCCGACTCCTCGACCTCAATCACCGCTGACCTCCTGACCCCGGTCTGCACGACACCAGCGCCCCCCCACACGACCCAGATTTCACTGCAGCTGAAGACCAGACTAGTTTCCTTCTCCTTTAACAGCAGCTCCTCTGTCCCTGTTTTTCTCTTCGCATTATTCTAACAGACTCCCTTAAGGGCAATCCAATCACAGAGCTCATGGCTGCAGATGCATCAGCAACACGCTCGCCGAGAAAACCACATGCGCGTCGGCATTAAAACTTATCCAGGCATGAAGAGATAACGCTGCTAATAAAGCACTCCTCTTAAGGCCACGCTGAGTGTTTTTTGCTGAGGTGTACGTTTGATATGACAGATATGAGCTGCAGGTTTCATTCAAATTGAAATACAAACATTAACATTTCCATAACGTCCTGTTGGTTTGTTTTTACAGCCACAGGGACGGAAGCGCGGTGTCATTTAGCCTTTGTTAGACAAAAAGCCAACTGCCAGGTGTGGAAAGCGAACGTCTGACTGAGCAATTACAACTTGTGTTAAGAGCTCTCAGGTAACACGGCCACAGCAAGCCCAAAATCATCCAAAAAACAACTCCACACAGCTGCAGCTCCTGCACGATAATGAAGAAGATTATCCTGCTACATTAGCAGCAGACAGCACTCTATCTGTTAAAACATTTCATTCATATTGTCTTGTTTTTTGCAACAAAAGGATTTGTTATAAAGTTGAGATGGTTGTGGGCAGTGGCTGCAGTTACTAACGTTGTATGTGGTTGGCAGGGTGTTGCTGTGATGTTGTTGTGAAATCACTGTGAAGGGGTTTCAGCATGGTACTGTGTGGTTTCTAAGGTTTCCAGGCTGTTGCTACACGGTTGCTAAGGCATTTTTAGTGTTTTCAGCACATTATAATGTGGTTGCTGGTATCTTGGGTGCTTCCCAGGGGGCAGATATGCAGATACACTGCTCTAAATGGTTTTCTTTATTATGTTTTCTTTTAATTCTTATTTTAACAATTAGGTGACAATTTTAATAGAGGAAGGAAAAATAGCAAATGATGCTAGAATTTTAATTTGTGGGTGAACTATCCCTTTATAATTGACGGCCGACATTAAGGGACACATGAACATCCAGCAGTTGTGTATTATCTGCTCACAAAAGCTGAAATCCAGCAGGACCTGCACCTACAGAGAGGCTTTTGACAGGACATAAAGAAGACGACGTCCTCCCCCGATTGCTCAAATTACCGCTGAGCGCACATGTGGAATAATTAAACCCCGGCTACAACCTTTTCTTTTTCAAACATTGCCGGCGCTGAGCTGGAAACATCGGTTTAACAGCTGGGGTTTATGCGCAGATGAAAACTAGCGATTACGCTCGGAATTGTGGGGCTGGGTTATAAAAAACAGAATAGCCGGTTGATTATAGGTTAGTTTAACCTTATTTTATAGTTGAGCATTCAGGCTGTTTCCAAACAATACCAGTGCAACAGTGAGTCACTGAAAATATTCAGAGTCATTTTGACCCAGCGTCACTCAATATTAATGTCACGCTGAGTCACGGTAATGCGGCCCCCCTCGCTCTCATCTTTTATGTCTTTTTTCCCTCTGTCGCCATCTCCGTAACCCACGGCTCGCTGGATCTGAGAGACACACCAGTGATGAAGGCAAAAACTCCAGGCCGTGGCATTTTCAGGCCATTTAGACAAGCTACTGTGGAATGACTAATTGGTAAAACAATATTTCCTCTCTGGTAAAACGTCTTTTTCTTTCCTTAAAAAGTTTTACAACACAACTGAGAAAGTGTGCTTAAGAAGTTTGAGCAGGAATTCAGATTTTTCCGGTGGCTAATATTGTGTCAGCTGGCTTTTGCATGTAATTTCCGTTTCCTCGTTCGGCGTGTGTGAAGTCGAGGTCCATCTGTGTTTACCGAGACTGAGCTTCTGTTCCGTGGCCTTTGCTTCTGTCAGCATGAGGTCACTTCCTCTGGACAGTTACACACATTTGTCACTTACAAGATTTGCTCAGCCTTTAAAATCAACACAAAATCAAAACTGACCTTCTTTACTTTCTTAAAGTCTGTCATCATTTACTCACCCTCGTGTATTTCCAAACTCCTATGACTTTCTTTCTTCTGCAGGATATTTTTGAGAATGTTCGGGTCCAAACTAATCCCGCTGACTTTCACTGTAATTTCCTAGATATTGTTTTTTTTTTTTTTTTTTTATAAAGTTGTTATTGTATTGTTGTTGTTATTGTTTTTTTATTTACTGTTATTTTTTTATTTTGAGTATTCCACAGAAGGAAGAAAGACAGAACATATATTAAATAGTAATAAAGTTGAGGAACAACATGACAACAATCATAGACTATGATTTACCTCTATATTTTTTGGGTGACTGCCAGCTAACAGGGGACTTTCCCACAACTTTTACTAACATTTTTTTAAAACTTACAACAAAATGTACTTAAAGTAATGTTTTTGTGGAACATTCTTATAACTTTATTAATATCTGATATCTTTTAAGAACTTTCAAATAATGTTCTAGTAAAAAAGGTGTTTTTTTTTATGTTCTTTGAAATATTTAAATAATGTTATGTTTTGAGTGAATAGAAACTTCTAAGAAACATTCTGTATTCTTTAAAATTATAATCACAGAAAAACAACTGGACATTTTCATGTTCTTAGAATATTAAAAACAAACATTTAAATAATGTTTGTAACCTTTAAATGATGTTATAATCACAACAAAAAAACCTGCACGTCAGTGCTTGACTGTAGAAGCATTTTTTAAAAATGTTGCCACAACTTTTCTATAACCCAAATTTGTAACCTGGGACTACGCCGAAGTAAACAAGGTCCGTATTGATTTCACATGAAGTCCACAGCCACATTTTTTTTGTCTGTATAAATATCCAGTTTTGCTGTGAAAGATGTGACGTTGCTTAAGTAAAACGGGTTAAGAATTCTGTTTTGCGTCGGAGTGATTAATGAGAAACATGGAATAATAATCAGTAGCTCTGAAAACAAGCGATTTGCAGAGGAATCTAAAGGTCAGGAACCGAGCAAATGATGCAAACAAACACACAGCAGCACAAAACCTGATCCGCTTGTGAAGGTGAGACTCGAAAACATCTCGCGACACTCGGAAACACCTCAAAGCATTGAGCAACCTGCAAACGAGAAGAATGCATGGAGGCTGAAAGTGCTAGCGAATATCAAAAGCCAACATCTAGCAAATGCATTTTCTCAGGAATGTCTATTCTCCTGCCAGTCCTTAACAGCAAACGCTGCTCAACACACACACACACACACACACACACACACACACTCTTATCGGCTCCGTTGACTCACACTCTTCATCTCCCGCCTCGCTCCATCCACTTCTAAAGTAGCTTTGAAGTTATTTTGGAATCAATACTTCATGGAAGCCAGCGAACGACTATCAGGATACAGAAGGGAACAGTGAACTAGATTTAAGGAGCCGTTTGGTAAAGAGGGCCAGACCGAGCCTGTCAGAAAGCCAAAGCTGCGCTCTCAGGCAGACGCCGAGCCGCAACCGCTGCGATTCCACAGCCCCGTCGCACAAACCATTTCACCAGGAGGCCGTTTCATATGATTTTCTACGATTTGATGTGCGCGAAAACGTGCCATTTTTAGAGAGAAATCAGCATGAAAGTCCACCCTGAACCTAAGCGTAAGCGGGCAGCTGTTTGTCTGATTTCGGCAGAAGAGATCTGAAGGCCTGTCAACGATGGCAGAAGCTGCCGTTGAGGCGCTCGTGGACTCACGTTCGGGAGATGGGTGCGCGCGTGAGCGCGTGTCTGACGAACGCTAATTAAACCGATTACAACAGTGCTACGAGTGACTCGCGGTGATAAAGGGACGACCTACTACTAATGTTCTCCACCCATTCCATTTAATCCAATTGAAATTCTTTCTGCTCGCCTCTTTGTTCGAGCTCAACCTGCCACTCAAATGATCATTGTATTCCCGCTCGCTCTTTCACTCGACAAAGCGTTACATAAATCTAGCACGGACGCAGAGGCTATTCAGCGCACCGACAAAGAGACGCATTGTCTTATTGAGCGTCTCTCAAAGTTTAGCATTTAAAGGCAAATAAACAGATGAAATGATCTGATAGTGAGATAAACACCAATCCAACAGCAGGACAGCAGCTAAATCAATTCTGAGCTTCTCCTTGAAGAAAAACAACACACATTCTTAAAGGAGACAGCCGTGTCATCTAAGATTGGGTCTAAAGGGGTCATTACACAACCCAGTGAGCAAACATGCATCAGCTAGACGTCTGTGAAAGAACGTTTCGTTGCATATTATTATATTTTTTATGCGTGTACTATGGAAGCCTGTTTGAGTCTCACAGCAGCGTTATTTTAGTAACAATGAGTTACTAATATTGTAATATATATGTTTTTTTGTTTATATCTACTGTTTTTGTTTTCATTTTTGTCATTTTTAAAAATATGTCTATATATGTTTGTATTAGTTTTATTTGCTTTACTTGTACTTCATTTAGTACACAAACTGAGAAATGATTCCTTGGGAACTAGTTGAATTACATTAAATGAAAACAGTCAAATCTCACTGTACATTGTGAGGTATAAAGTCACAACTGACAATTATGCATTTGTGAGAAATAAAGTCACAACTACAAAAAAAAAAAAAAAAAAAAAAATGGATTGCATGCAAGTACTGCACTATTTTAACTTGTGACAAAATATAAGTAATCTAATGTCTGAAAGCTTTCAAGTATAATAAATAAGTTTTCCACTGATGTATGGTTTGTTAGGACAATATTTGGCCGAGATACAACCATGTAAAAAATCTGTAATCTGAGGGTGCAAAAATCTAAATATATTGAGAAAATCACCTTTAAAGTTGTCCAAATAAAGTTCTTAGCAATGCACATTACTAATCAAAAAGTTTTGATAAATTTACAGTAGGAAATGTACAAAATATCTTCATGAAACTACTTAATATCTTAATGATTTTTGGCATAAAAGAAAAATCTATAATTTTGACCCATATGATGTATTGTTGAGTTGACTATTGCTACAAATATACCCGTGTGACTTATGACTGGTTTTGTGCTCCAGAGTCACAAAAAAAAAAAAAAAACAAGTCTGGAGCCAAGGTATACTACTTCATATTTCCTGATAATTTTGTTTTTCTTTAATTTTTTAACATTTAATTTTTTTTTTTATTTTAATAGATAATGTTGTTGCCTCATGATGAAGTAAACAGCAAGTTCATCCTTCTTGGTGCAAAGCTCCAGTAAAATTATGACAGATGACGAACAAGGTCAGTAAAAGATGACCGCTGAATATCACGGTATTATCATATCAGGACCTGGATATGATTAAAATATCTTCTCAGTGTAATACACTGTATGTCCCTGCTGATTCCCGCTCTTAGTACTCGTGATGCCATCCTGCACATTTGAGCAGCATCTCATCCTCATCTCATCCATTTATTCAGAATAAACCTCATCACACGGGTCTCTCAAGCCCCGCTCACAGGACGTCCACTCGCCAGCGTACACAGATGCGCTTCTGGATCTAATGAGGGCTTTCTTACAGCCGCCAGTGGCCAAACATTGTTTTTTGTGCCAACAGGAAACACAAACTCCAGATAAGGAGGCCCATCTAAACGAAGCCAGCAAGCTGCGTTTCATTTCAAATTGCGATCGTCTTTCGCCCAAGCCGAGGTGAATCCGTCCAGTGATACAGCGTTTAAGTCAAACTCTCATTTCCTCCAGAGATCTATCTGAGATGAGCAGCCGACGTGGCTTAAGGACTCATATCTGCTCGGCTCTCGGCGCCTTCGCCGGCCCCGCGAGCGCTTTGTGGCCCGCCGTCCCGCTCGACGGCCGGAAGGACGAGATAATGAAAATCGGAGATGAAGACGATAAGGCTGAAATGGCGGCAGTGCTTTCTGAAGGGAGAGCTCAATCCGGCCTAGACAAGCAGATTAGGAATGACATTTGTCTGCTCGGATTGATAACTACATCTGTGCCAGTGAAGCTTACAGAAAGGGGCCGGACAGATTATGTCAACGTCCAAAGGCGTATCGTGTTGGCGGAGAAAAGGATCGACGGAGCGTGTCTATCAGAAACCCATCCGCAACCGGAATAGAACACGGAATTGAATTGGAGCGATAGCCGTTCCAGACGTTCGGCCGAGTACCTGCGTTTGGCAGGTGTGTACAGTAGAGCGTGACTCATATCTCAGAGATGCTAAAAATACACAGCCTGTGCATTTACTCCGCAGGAACGACCACGCCGGCTCAGACGCTCCACGCCGGACGGATTTCGTGTCACGACAACAAACGCGACCGCATTCAGACGGAAGTCGACGCGCCCTTCACGCAGAACCCGAGCAGAAGCGCCGCGGCGTACCAGAGACGCTCTCAGACGGCAGTACCCCCTCTCCAAATCAAACCCATGTAGTGTGGAGTTTCATTACAGAGAATGATCCAGTCCAGAACACACGATGGTGCATCACATTTGTCCTCACGGTAATAATGTGTACAGTACCGCAAAAACGTGAGCTCATGCAAAATGTTTTGACTGTAGTATTCATTTAGGTTTGGGGGTTGACGTCTATAAATAAGTTGATTTTTGAGGCATTAAGTGGGAATGCAATAAATAGAATTTCAAAACCCGCCCTCCTTAAATCTCATTGGTCAATGGAAATCAATACTTTATTTCTATGATGTCTCTGTTACACATTACATGTACTTACTATAGTAATAACAATAAATGATGCATAATTACATGCAGCTGAAAAGAAGTGCACTTTTAAAAAGGGTACTTATTATAGATATATAAAATATTTTAAAGGAATATACTTAAGTGCACACTTAAATAGTTTTCAGACAAATAACTGCATGTTAGTTGCAATTAAACAATAATGTATTATAGTTTAAAGTGCAGTTAGGTGACCATAAGACCTTTGTTGACCCACTTAAGTAGGGCTTAAGTACATTTATTAAGTGCATTTATTTTATACTAAGTTTTGTTCAAGTCTATTAACATATTTACTGACATATCGCTCAAAACTTACTGATATAAAAATTGTAATTAAACTTTATTTGGAGTACTTGCACACAATGCACATTAATATGTTTTAATGTCACTACTGATGAGGATTGCGTGATCTTTAAATAATATCAGTCTTTAAATGCAAAATATTTAAAGTGTAAATACTTGCAATAGTCCCAGCATAATCAAATATACTGAAGTATATTTTTATTTGGACTTTAACACTACTTCCAAAGTGCATTAAATACAAATATACAAAAGTATATTTATTTTTCACTAAGGAGAGTAAGTTAAAATATACTTCAGTGTCATTTCTCTTGAGACTATTACGTCATGCATTTAAAAAGATTTGTAATTGCACATTTGTAATGATAAAGTTGCTTTTCGAAATATTAAATTAACAACAATATTAATAACTTTAAAATGTGATCTTGAATATTGAACACAGTACATTTAAAATTATAATTAAGTACTTTACATGTGCTTTAGTACGTTAGTCAGCATCAAAATAAGTGGGGGTTTTTTTCACTAGGGATGTCTGAGAATATAAAGTTTTCTCATCTTTCACTATTGCAAATCCTTACTTTTTTTTCTCTGCATTCTTGTAACACACTATTCCCAATTAAATTAAAATATGCCTTGTTCAGAAAAAACATCTTTAGTCGATCTAAGTTGGTGATTTGCTAGTCAGAACTAGTCATTTTCTGGTTGAAACATGCCGGTTGAGAACCCAGCGTGAGCGCCGTATGCCGATATCAGCATCTGCTCGCTGGTTTGTTGGTCCAAGATGACCTACTGAATAATGAATAAGCAGCTTGGACCAATTAAATATCAGCTGAGAGGCTGTATAGAGCAGCTCTAGCAGTTCCACACACAGAGATCAGCTTCACCGGGGAATGGATCGGCGGGCGTCTCAGACGCAGAGTAAACTCCAGTGTGTGGGCGACGCTTTGCATCTATTAAAATATTTAAGGCTTCAAAAAAAAGTATTGCTAAAACCCAGGAAAAAAAGTGTTGCTGATCTTGTGACAGCAGAACTGGGGTAAAAACGAAAGGAGCGTGCAACATCAATACACAGAGTCCAAAAATGACAACATAACCCCTCCAACACACTACAAGAGAAGAAACAACAACAGCGCTCCACCGTCGAGCGCATCAACCCTCCTTTAAAGCCCTACTGAGAGATGCGTGCGGTGATCGATGGAAAAACAACAAGCTGAAATCTGGCAGGCCGGTGTAGGCAGATGATGCTGCGTTTCTGATGACCTCGGTCCAACGCGGCCACGAACGGATGAGGTGAATTTTCCCGCTCCTCATCCCGCTCACAGAAAACAATTCCATCCCAGGGGTCCGGCAGAGTTTTCTCAGCTTTCATGAGTGCGAGGGTGAGAAATGAACAATAGATTTATTTCACCCATGCCTGGCTTCAGGATGAAATCGCAGCGCTTCCTTTTTATTCCCACTATAATCCAGTTAGAGATGATACTGCAATTTTTTTATCATATGATGACAGCATTTTTTCTATCAGTCATATCATACATTTCAGTTTTTCCCCCCAATCTGCACTTATATCTGGAACAGTGGTCATGTTTTTGCACCAAAATACATCAGAAAAAAGGTCCTCCATGACCATTTCACCCTTAAACTTCAAGATGTAAAAAAAACACCAGAACACCACGACTGCATGTAATAAATTCATTTTTTTTTTATTATCTATTTAATTTTATTCCAGTGTTGTTTTCTAATTTTATACCAAATGTTATTTGGAGACAAGGATTCATGGATTTATCAAATCTATTATAAGTTATGAAACACGCTAACATGGTCAGTGTGTTTTGTTTGTTTGTTTGTTTGTTTGTTAATTGTTTTTAAATTCGAGACCTAAAATTGGTTCAGAATCTATTTCCCCCCAATTTTTTCTCTCTTTCCATTTTTTTTTCCCCAAATGGACCCCGAAATTGGTTATTTGTGAGATTAAATTTGATTTTGATTCCTGGATGTGTAAGATGTTTCTTACAGATCATATTCCATTGTGTTCAGCAGGAAATAATAGCAAGCAGCAGCAAGAGCTGATTGGAGATGAAGGATCTGTTGTGTACTGTATATGAACACACACCTGACAAACACCACACAGAACTGTGTTCTCTATTCTCAGCTCAGAGAATCTCAATGCTGCTGGAGTTGCAGACTTCTATATTATCATTGTGCTGCACAAATGTAATGATATTTTGTTACCCACCATCTGCCACACGGCCCAAAACACTTCCTATGCAACACAATACTCCTCACCGCTCCACACCGTACACGGCCACGGCCACGGAATACTCCACCACAACACACACACCACACACACACACACACACACACACACACACACACACACAGCTGCTGGGACAGGGTCACGTAATCTGACAAAAGGCTAGCATAACGCCAGCTAAACCATACACAGATTGAGCCCACAGGGAGAGTGTAAGACGAACCCAAACACTTAACACGAACCCTTAAAGGAACAGCTCACCCCATGAGAATCCGGTCATTTCCTCACGGTCATGTCATTCCAAACCATCTTCTGCCTTCCATTAAACACAGATGTCAGAGCAAAAGTGCATGCTCATTCATACTGCCAAGCAGGGTAATTATAGTTACATTAAACAATAAAATCAAATAAAATAAGCTGAAATAAAATAAAATATCAACATTAGATGAACAAATTAAACTAAATGACAACTAGAAATGTTTAAACATGAAGCATGAAATAATTTAAAATTAAATCTGAATGCAAACTAAAACTGAAATAAAATGTTAAACCTGAACCTGTATTTAAAAATAAATAAAATAAAATAAAATGTTAGATGAAAAACTATATTGCATTGACAAATAACTGACATAAGAAGAAATATATATTACTAACTGGAAAAAACAAAAAACAATTATTATTATTATCGTCATTATTACAGTAAATAAATACAATTTATTTCTGTGATCAAAGCTGAATTTTAATCAGCATCATTACTCCAGTCTTCAGGGTCACATGACCTTTCAGAAATAATTCTAATCTTATGATTTTACTATAAAAAGAAGTGCTGCTTAATATTTGTTTTAGAACCTGTGAGAGCTTTTTTTCAGGATTCATTAAAAAAAGTAAAAGTAAAAAAGAACAGCATTTATTTAAAACATCTCTTTGAACAATATAACTCTTTGCTATCACTTTTTATTAATTAAACACATCCTTTGTGAGTAAAAGGATTTTTTTCCTGCATTAACTTTTAACAAACTTTCAAATATTAGTTTATATTGTTAGAAAATATTTCTATTCTAAATAAATGCAGACTTGAGGAGCATAAAAAAAAAAAAAAAAAAAAAAAAAAAAAGTTCTGGTCCCAAACTTTTGACGGCAGTGTAAATAACACTAAAATGACACTGCTGCCAAGTTCCAAAAATGACAAAAGCAGCATAAAAGTTCCTTACTCCTGTGCTGAGTTTTGAATCTGTGGATGGCATACGAATAAGAAGTCATTTCTCGGTCTATGGTTTTTCAGCAAAGCATGATTAGCATTAGCACTGTGGTTCCAGCTAGCACAGTATCTGCTCTTCCAGACGGGAGCGTGAAGGAGGAGGAAGCGTGCAGACAGTGTGTGAAAGAACGCTGGTGGCGAGGAGCGGCCGGCGCGACCGCTAAAAGCCCAGAACCGGGAGAAACGTCGCTATCGGTTTCCGTTAATTTCCGCTAATAGGCCCCGCAGTCATCCGCTAGCCGGAACTTTGGCCGCATATAATGGTAATTAGATTTTCTTTTTGGACCGTTCGCCGAACGCTTGTCAACATCCTGTCACATCCTCGAGAATCCTCGCAGTGACACAGCCTAAAAGCCATTTTTTGGCCGGGCACCAAAGCGCCGCTAGGCAGCGAGCATCTGGCCAATAAAATCACACAAACCAAAACTAAAGAAGAAGCAACAGTAAGAAACGTCCCGCTCCTTATTCTGCCGGCCTGATCCGATCAGACAAACGTGAAAAATCCGCCCCGCTTTCGCTAGCGGCTAGCTTTATTTAGCGATTAGTCATTCCCTGATCACGTTCCAGAGCCTATCAATGATCAACAACACGTGGATTCGCCTCGGGGTCAGAACCACAAATAATTCAGACCATCATCCCGGGGTAAATGCAGACGCATTACTGATGTATTTATTCAGAAGATACAGAAATGCATGCTAATCAAGTGGTCTCGTTGTAAAAAGACAGCATCTGTGTTTTCTTTAGCAAGAGTTGATCTGCAGCCACTTACGAGACGTCCTCAAGGAAATCTGATCAGACTCTCAAACAAACACATGCTTTGCTGTCCAGAGGCGTTTGTTTTGACCAAAACATAATTCAGAAACCTAAAATAATGTGTGGGAACAAGTTCATGCTGTTAAATATCCAGTCATTTATTTATGAAAAAAGTCGTCCAGACCAATTAATCAGTCGACATTTGGCCATTTGGAGATTTTTGGAATCGGCAATACCCACTTGACCAATTAACAGAAGTGCTGTTTTGCTTTGCTCTGCCATCTTTGTCAACAAATAATGACATTTTTTGGATTCTTCTTTTTTATATATATATATAATTATGAGCAAATTCCATATACTTTCAACATAATCAGTATCTATAACAGCCAAAACTACTAGGTTAAACACTGTCCTTTATTAAAAACAAAACAAAAAAAATATATAAACAATCACATGCATCATTTATATTGATAAGATATTAATATAAATATTATATTATTCACTTTTTAAAATTATTATTCAAACTTATATACTTAAATTTTGCAAGACAAAAGTTAATTAATTTAATATAATAGAAATAATAAAGTAATAAATAGTAATACATTTTTTTTTCTTCATATAACTATTTTCAATGTTATTGTTGTTTTCAGTAATAAAGAACAGAGTAACTAATGGCCTGCAACAGAAAAAATAAATAAATAAAATGAAAATAATAATAATAATAATAATTTCGAATTTTGAGCAAGTTTTTGTGTAATTTTGGGTACATCCCATTTACTATGAATATAATGCATCATATTTACTTTGCCATTATTGTGGCTAGGGTTCTCACATAATTTCAACATAACTGATACCTATAACAGCTGAAACTAATATATGTTGAACACATTCCTTTAGTTTAAAAAATAAATATTAATATAAATATTTGTATACATAAATATATAAATATGAATATAAATAGATATTTATATAATATTAAGATAAATGCAATTTAGTATATTAATTTATATTTTTTTATTTAACCTTATATTGTTCAATTTTACAAAACAAAAGTTTGTTAATTTAATATCATAAAAATAATGTAACTTCATAAATAGTAAATAACTTTTTTCAAAGAACTATTTTTAACAAATAAAAAAAAAAGACAAGCAACAGATCAAATAAAATATTTTTTCCTAGTTATCTTGTAGCAGCATTATAAGGATAGTTCACCCAGAAATTACTCATCCTTCACTTTTTCCAAACCCGTATGAGTTTATTTCTTCTGCTGAACACAAACAAAGACATTCTGAAGAATGTGAATAATCAAATGTTTGATGGTAGCCTTCGACTTCCACAGTGCTTTTCCATACTATTGTCAATGTCAATGGCTACCAGCAATTGTTTGTTTACCAACATTTTTCAAAATATCTTCTTTTGTGTCAGCATTAGAAATAAACTCACACAGGTTTGAAACAACTTGATGGTGAGTAACTGATGACAGAATTTTCATTTTGGGGTGAACTATCCCTTATTCCAATCACGATATGAATGCCCTGCTCTCTAGATATCAGTATCAGCCATTAAAAACGGAGTCGAGCACTATTAAGAACTCCATGCAAATGACAGCGCTGATGGTTTAGGGCCTCGAAGGGACCTCGAGTCAGTGACGGTGATTTAAGACTCTTGTTCCACGTGGCGTCATCTGCCCTAAATGTTGGGGTGTGGGATATTTCGGAGCGAAATGTGTGTGTGTGTGTGTGCGTTAAGGTGGTTATCATCTTCTTTATTCTCCTCTCCTGACCGTCTCCTCATCTCCTCTCTGTCACGCCTGGCCACTCTCCATTCCATTTCCCCAATGGCTCATCCATCGCCCCCTCCGCTGAGTGGCGAGCGAAGCCCGGGGTGATTAACGCAAGAAAGATGGCAGGACTGGCAGCGTAAATCCAAAGAGGTTTCAGGAGGAACACCGCCGCTTGTCTCCGCATGAGGAATGGAGAACCGACCGGGCCAAGAGCCTTCCTGGAAGCGTCCTCTGCTCGTGCCACGCCAACGCTGAAGGACGGGCGCTACGCGGGGAAAGGAATTCGTGAAAAAGTACGGAAATCCACAGCGCTCCCGAGGGCGCGAGAGGAGAAACCCATCTGGCGGACATCTGCTCCGAGGAGCCCTTGTGAAAAAGAAGTGCACTTAACTCTCCCGAATCTGCACTTCAAACCTTAAAAATAAAGATTTAACAACCTGTACTTGCAGATAATATAACAATAATGAAATAAAAGTGTACTTTAGGTGTACTTCAGAGAGTTCACTTGAATGACTGTGTTAAGCACACTTTTAAAAAATGCACTTTGTAATAATGTCAAATGAGAAGTTTTACCGTAAAGTACTAAAAGATGATTAAAACAGAGGTAAGTACACTTAATGTGTAACTATAGCACATGTAAAGAACTTGATTAAAAATTTGAACTGTAGTGCTGGCAACCAAACAATTTGGTGGCAAATATTCGTTAAAATATCTTCTTTCGTGTTCAACAGAATAAAGAAACACATACGGGTTTGGAACGACATGAAGGTGAGTAAACGATAGCAGAATTCACATTTTTAAGTATATTCTTATTTCTGTTATAACTACTCTTTTTTTTTTTTTGGAGGAAATCTGAAACTCTTGAAGATAAATGTACAGTTCACCCAACAAATTCCGTCATCTCTTACTCACCCTCACGTTATTCCCTTCAGACTTTTAGAACACAAAAGCAGAAATTCTGGAGACTGTTTTCATGGAATTACAATCAATGAGGACTAAAGCTTTCGAGCTTCAAAAAGACGCAAAGCACAGCAGAAACGTCTTAAAAGCGGTCCATAAGTCTCGCACACCACATTCCAAGTCTTCTGAAGTCATACAACAGCTTTGAGTGAGGAGCAGATTGAAATTTAAGTCAAACAGCCCGCTTTAATGATATTTTTATGGTGCTTTTGAGTCGTTTTTAAGCTTGAAAGCTTCGGTCCCTGTTCATTTTAACCGCACGGAAAAGAGCAGGGAAAACAAACGTCTCCTTCTGCGTTCTGCCGAGAGTCACGCGGGTTTGCGATGACTTGAGAGACTATGTACTGATGGAATTTACATGTTTGAGCGGACACGCAGGCCACCGCTGAGACCCAGTGCGGGAGAAGGTCACGAGAGGTCAAAAACAGCCAATCCAATCAGCGGTCACGCTGCTAACCCATCAGCACTAGTCAAGGTAGAGTGAACCATCAAAGACACAGCCCAGCCAGAAAAGGCAATCACAGCTGTCGAGCGGCAAAGAAATGAGAAAGTATTTCTACTTTTGGCTTTGATTTCATGCTTGTACATTGAAGCGCCGCTCGGCCGCCGTTTGAGCTGAACGTCAGACGCGTTTAGGGCTCTTTGCCATGCTGATTGTTTTAAAAGCCACTACGCAGAAGAAGAAAAATGGAAGGAAAGTGGAAAACAGGGAAGACGTTGCCTTTAGTTGAGACGTCAAAGAGTTGGATAATGACAATTCTCAGTGCTCATCTGCATTACACGTTCATCAAAGCTTTCATTGTATGATCACGGTGATTACGCTACTGAATAGCACATTAAAATAAAGCAGAAAACCTTCAGAATCATCTCCAAAAGAGACAGATGATACTCCACTCATTGCAATGATACAAAATTGCTTTACATGTATCTGTTCTCGATCGTGAAAATGTTAATGTCTTTCAAGTTACTTGTCATATTATATTACCGAAGCTTAAAATGGTAAAATAAACCATTTCATTTTCTTTATGTTCCTTATGTTTTTAGTTAGCCTTTAAATAGCAAGATAACAGATTAGTCTCCTAGCCTAGCATACAGTGGTGCTAACTGATTAACATTAGCTGTTTTTGTTTGCTAGAGCAAGATTACATGCAACATTTGAGATTTAATATTAATCAAAATAACCTGAATAACAGCCAAAAAGACTGATGAGCACTGATTTTACACAGTGTTTACAATGTAAGTAGCTTGTTAGCCAGATCCATCGTCTCAAAATGGCTCAATTCTGTCCATTAACTGGCTTTATATAATGTGTAGTCCAGAGCGAAACAGGACAGATTCTGACACTGAACAGCAGGATTCAGCTGATGAATGGTCAAATCAGCTGCTTTACAATGGCTACAAACAATTATTCACTGAGATTGCAGAGTTGTAACTGTCTGCTGTATAAAAAGAGAAAAAGGTTTATAAAGGTCACTCGCATTTGTGCAATTTACATTTGCAACTTCAGCACAATAGTCCACTTGTTAGAGTTGTGAAATAAAAAATCTCAAGAGCTGTTTATAAGCATTGTTTTCATATCACACATTGACTGATATGTGTTTTTCAGGGCCGATGCTGATACAGATTATTACAGATCAAGTAGACTGATTACCGATATTTTGAACCGATATATACGTCTGGTAAAAAATGATAATTAATGTCAAAACTAAGTATAATAAAAACTTTCTTTTAATGATATTTAATTATTTTATTGGCAAAGTGGTTTTGAAAAAGGCAGATACCGATAACCATAAAAATACCTAATATCGGCGCTGATAATCGGCCAGACTGATAATTTGTCGATCCTATATATATATATATATATATATAATGTCCTACAATGTTCTGAAAAACATTTCAGAATTTTTTCAAATTATTACAGTTTGAATTGTATTTTTTAATCAAATAAATGCAGACTGACCATTGCAGGTTACTTTCAAAAACATTACAATATCTTACTGACCCTAAACATTTAAAATTAAAATATATTTATTTAACATTTGCTGTTAATACTATATTACTATTAGGTTTTTACTACAACTACAACTATTTTACTGATTTTAAATTCATTTTAATCTAAAAGCTATGAATTAGTATTTTAGTATAGAAATTAATCTTAGCTCATCTGAATTTTTCAGTAGCACCATGAGTGTATATAAGCACCTTTTGCTGTTTGTGTTTGACATCTGAAATGTCAGATTTAACAAGTGAGTGGTGTGAGGTGTGGGCGGGGCTTTCTGATAGGCTGACCAATGACAGATGAGGGGTGTGTCCAGGAAACCTGTTTGAACCAGTCATTATTTCTAATAAAAGAAATGACACGCTTCACTTTTACGGCAGAGATTTGCTATACACAAAAGCAGCATTAGCGTGCACAATCATTTCAGCAAAGATCACACCTCAGAGCCCAGCGCAGAACGGTCATACGGAAACACGCGCGTGTATAACGTGCTCGTCTAATTCTGTTACGAGTGGAATAAATCAGAAAGGACAGACGCCGATCACGAGCCATTTTGCGAGCGCGCTCAATACAGGTCTGACTGATGAAAGCCCCGATATCTGGAGTGGCGGAAAGACAACGGGAATCTCGCCAATTTGGGAAGAGAAGAGGAAAAAAAAGAAAGCATTGTACTTTAAACAGCTTCCCGAGAAGTAAGACAAATTGGGCAGCGTGGTGCAGTCCGCCGGCCGCGTCTCTCTCTCGCTGGAAGAGGCCAGCATCCTCCCAAGCATTAAAGTGGAAAAACCAACTACACTGCAAAAATTTAATGAGAAGACTCGCAACTCCGGCCTAACGCTGGCTCACTGACACAACGCTCCTTGGCATGTGGTTATTTTCCCCCTCTCTTCCTCTTCTCGCCCTGGAAGCGGAGAACATATCGAGAGGCTGTAAGCGGCCTGGCCCTCTCAGTCGTGGCCTAATGCAACACTAATGCGTCGTGTCTGTGAAAATGGGCCTTCTGAATACGTGACCGCGCTTCCCAGAAACGCCGCCGCATTACCTCATTTATACGCTCGCGGAGAGACCACACACGTCCACGCGCAAACAAATAATTTGCCGCCGCAATTTCCGAGGCTGATGTGATATACGGAGGGTGTCTAATAGTTAGCCTCACTGCCTTTCTGCTGTTTTTTCCTGCTATTTTTTTCTTTTTTTTCAAAAGGGGACAAATAGTGTGGGGAGAATTAGAAATACCAAAGGGAATGAACTGGCCTACAAAACCATTAGGCTACAATTCCCTGACTGACAAACACCCATCACACGGACAACATCAGCCTAAAGGCTGTATCATTACACGCCAGGCCTGAACCGCGGCCCGACCGCCAAATTAAGGTTTTTTCTCTATCGCAAGCAGGCCTGTTCACGACATCCAGCCCATCAAGGGCTCTGGGACGAGATTGGCCTTTTACGCTGATCCAGACCGGATTACCGAGCCTATATCCCTGCCATTACCTTTCAAGAATGAACCGAAAAACTGGCATCAGATTACAAGGGGAGAGTTCTCCTTACGGGCCATTTGGAAGTGGAAAGTGGATTTAAAGGGATAGCTCACCCAGAAATGAAAAACGACTCACCTTCATGTTGTTCCAAATCTTGTATGACTTCTTCTGTGGTTATTTTGAAAAATGTCTTTCCAATGAAAGTCACTGGGGTCCAAAACAATTATGACTTTCATGGTTTTGACAAAACGTTTTTTCCCAATTGTTTGGTCATACAGATTTGGAAACACGTGATGACGTTTTTTTACGCACTTCTTCTTCTTCCTTACATATTTTATATCTAGTTGGATTGAAGAGAAAAAAGGCTTCGTAGCTTTCTTACAGAGTGGTTGGAAGGAAAATTAATTTAAGGAGTACTGCGTGGGCCCGTGATACGGTGATAAATGAAATTTAGCACGCCACAAAAGCCTTGATCGATCGCCTTGACAAACCGCAGAATTAATGCGGCGGATAATCTACCGTAAAAGTCTGCGTCGGAAACTCCCGTAAAATGCTCCCTCTAGTGGCTAAACATGAACAAACGAATGCTGCTGCGTCTCTGTTATATTACAGCATCTGTTTAGCTGTTAATATCGCAACACTCGCTGCGGCTCATCAAATTGTAATTAATTTCTCCCTCATTAATCCATCCATCACTTGCTCAAAACAAATAAACACGTTCCATTGTTTGGTTTCAGAACGCATTCATTTAACATCATCTTTTCCTTTTTTAGACGCGAGATCACGAGAGGAAGAGGAGCTGGCATTTCAACTGGAGAGGGCCAGCAGCCGTTATACGTTATTAATGGAGAGACTTTTACGTTTGTTACTCCATACGCTGCTAATTATGACCTTAGAGAGGGTGACGGGGGGTAAGCGGGGGAGCGAGGCGCTGGAGGGGGCCGGGTTTTGTGGAAGGAGAATTAGCGCTTAAGTCTCCCAGAGGCTCAAAGGTTTCTTTCGTCTCCTGGCAAACCGTTCCGACCCCCGTTCCCGTGCCAAATGAAAATCTTTTCAGAACCTCCAGTCTGGGCGAGGGAGAGAGTCAGAAACACAGAAACAGAGAGGAATAAAAGAGTGGCAGAAGCAAACATGAAGAAAATCTGAGAGACACTGAAGCTAAAGCACACAGCCTTGGTCTCCTGCCCACATCCACTACAACTTTCAATGAGGCGAATCATTATCGCTACCACACTCGTATCAGACTAGCGTTTCACGAGCGGTGTATCGCGATGATGCCGTAACAAACGGCGCTGCAGAACTCGGCTTTGCAAAGAGCGTTTAGCAAAGCTGCACATAACACAACAAACAAACAAGTAAACAAAATGAATTCGAACAAAACCAGTGCAGCTGACAGGTTTCTACAAAGCCAATATTCATCAAACCATACAGGATTAGGAGCTCAGCAACAGAACAGTGTTCTCACAGTGAGTATTTTAGCCAGATTTTCTGACCCTCCTTTTTTTTATTATTGCACTCTATACTGTATTTCAAATAGTTACAAAAGTTAAACAGGCAAAACCCAAGTGAATCCACACAAGCACACTAAAATACTAAAAACTACATGCTCACCAATGTTAGTATCATTGAGACACTATTATAATATTTGTTCATATGTTGAATCAGCTTTAATATTGGATATTATCTGTTTTCATTTTAAGTTTAGGTACATTTTCAGTCATTTTTAGCAGTGTATATATAGTCTATAATTTTTTTTTTCTCCAATTAAAACAAGAAATGTTGCCTTGCAATTAGCTGATTTATATATATATATATATATATATATATATATATATATTTGTTTCATTTCCATTAACAATTAATTATTGTTATTATTAATTCCATTAATACAATTTATTATGTCAAGTAACAAAAATGCATTTTTCATGGTTTTCATTTTGGTTTTAGGTTTAGTTTTGGGGTACATTTACATGACAACAATGTATTGAAAATAAAAATGTCTTTCCTTTGTGATTTTGAAAAGTTTTGTATACAGCAACAAGAATGTCAAAACAATTCCCTTCACACAGAGCCACGAAAGTTACTAAAATCATATTATGCACGCCACACCAGTAGGTGGCGATGTCACTTTGTAAAGAAACGCTATGCGTCTGTGGACGTACCTAATTACTAACACATTATTTGCATGCACATGGCATTACCATTTTCACAAATTTGCATTTTGTACTTTACAGAGACAATAATGGTAACGTTTTATAAAACTTGCAACTTTGAAACACATTTTCAGAAGTTTTCAGGCTTAAAAACACTGTCGTTGTGTAAATGAATTGACGCATGTAATAGAAGGTGCCCTGTGCATCAGACATACTGGGTTGTGCTTTGTTTCCACAGCAGCTCTGAGGCCAAATGAACTATGATTGTTTATTTCACTGTTGAAGTGACGTCATTTGCAAAGGTTATGATACAGAATTTAAATACAGGCAAAAATGTCACTTAAAAAGGCCAGAAGTTTGGATGCACTACATGTACTGTAGGTAAAGGATAACACTGAACTTTGTCTCCATGGCAATAACATTTTATGAAGATATATTGCAGCGTTATACGACTGGTGTTAAAGTATAAGAACATGTTTTTTCCCAGTGGAAAGTGTGATTCTTTGCATGCTGGGTTCATTATCTGCATTTATTTTTGTCTTTAAGACAGGATCTACCAGCATGCTTCATGAATGTCCACTTCATTTGGCGGCTGGCACAAACTGTGAGCTGCGGTTGCCAGTGGAGATGAGGAGAAAATGGACCAGCATGAGAACAAACACATATATATACACTCAAACACACACACACACACACACGTCTGCCTTCACCAGGACTATTAAAGTAAACTGTGGATGAGTCCTTCACTTGAGAGCACTAATATACCTCAAGATCCATTCATAACAGCCAATACATAACAGAACAACAACAAAAAGAGGTAGACAAATAAACAGTGATATTATATATATATATATATATATATATATATATATAAGAAAAAAATCTGTATTCATTATTCCAGAGTCCCATGATGTTAAAAAAAATCAACCTAATATGTAGATTTGGTGATCAAGAGACCAATTATTATTATCATTGATGCAAAATCAGTTGTGCTGCTTGATATTTTTGTGAAAACTGATACATTTTTTTCAGAAATCTTTAATGAATAAAAAAGTTCAAAATTACATAATTTATTTGAAATAAAAAGCTTTTGTAACATTATAAATCACTTTTGACAATTGAATGCCCCCTAGCTGAATTAAATAACCAAAACAATCTCTATTGCCAAATCAATAATAAAAATTAAATATGCATATTTAATATAAAAAAATTAAATATGCAAATGAATTAATTATTAAATAAACAAGTTTATCAATTGAAATAAACTGATAATAATATTAAATAATTGAGTCAGTTTAAATGTTCTAAATTGCAAGTGAATTGTAAATATGTTTGGATATCTTTTTGACTGCATATTTGCACAAATTTAACCAGCGTGAGAGTCAGGACAGCAGATAGCATCCAAACTGAGTCCGTTTTCTTCCCTCCATGTTGCAGGTTCTAATCTCACGCTGCTGTTAGTCCAGATACGGATGCACGTGCCGCACACACGCCGACAAACTCCGGGAGGACGAGCCCACGGCGGCCTGACATCGGCCCACACGTCTAAGCGTCGGCACGGCCCTATCTTTTAATCAATCTATTAGGGGAGTCAGGCAACGATGACAGGCTCGGTGACTGATAAAGTGACCTGGCGAACATTACGGCGGCTTTGGTCACCCAGCCGGACAGATAAGGGCCCGAGCGCAGAGAGATGATGATGATGATAATGTTGTTACAGGGGCCGCTGGTGCATCCAGTCCGGCCCGAATGTCAGCTCCAGCTATCTCGCTCCTGAGACGCTACCCCCCATCTTAAGTGCCAGTCGTTTCCGAACGGACATTTAGCAAATTATCCTTTTCTATTAGACGAAGAAATGGCTCCTCGCCCACATAAAAGGAAATCAGAAAGGCAGGAAGTCTGATGCCTCTTAAGAGATTTGAATTATCATTGCGCTCTCCAGTGCGTGGCACGCTATTCGTCATGCGACAGAAATAACCGTCTTTTCCTCGCTATCGCCGGCGGTTTCGGGGTGAATCCGGGTGAATTCTTTCCCGCTATGCACAGGAGGTCGGAGAAGAGTGGCCAGATCATTTTTACCGCTACCCTGCATGACAAGTGGAGTGGTTTTTGCTGGCTAGTTTCACCGCGTATCACTAGTTCAGCTTAATAGCTTTAAATGATCAGGCAGAAACGTGCTAGAATTTGCCCTTCCGTTCTAGTCATCCCTCGCTCCGGCGGCCGCATCAACCGGACCGCAGAGAGACGAGCGTTGCCTGGGGCCGACAGACGCCCCGCTGAGAGATCTTCCCTCCTCTCTCGCACCGTCAGCAAACTGGCCATTACTGGAGACTCCAGCGTGCAGACACTTGTTTCCCACCGGCATGACAGAAATAAATAAAGTTGCACCATTCTCCTTTTTCCAGTGTGTATGTCACTGTTGCGGCAGTGGCGGCGGATACAGAGCTCGCTTGTCTTTCCGCAGCAGTGCTTCTGCTAAGAACAGGTCTATCAGACACAGACAAGTGAACAAATGTCACTGAGCTTAAAAAGACCCGTGTCTGGACAAAAAAAATGACGGGAAGCAAACGGAACGCATTAAAGTTGTCTTTTGTTCCACGCTAACTTCATTTCTGACCCTAGGACTGGAAGCGTGCGCCTTTCTCTCTGAGAAATCGACTCTGATAGACGTAGACGGTAAGATGGACGGAAACACATACTGCGACAGACACGAGAGAGAGAGAGGCGCAAACAGAAAAACAGACAGAAGAGATTGTCAATAATGTCCACAACCTTGAGTCAGGCATTTGCCCTTCGGTGACAATGTGTTATTCATGGGACATTCATCACGGGCCTGATGAAATCTCTCGGCTGTTTGAGATGCAGAAACTTAGACGCTTTATCTCGCTGTCAGCGCTCGAGCGGTCGCCCCAATGTCCACCGAGTCCCTGGGCGTCCTGCTCTTGTAGTTCTGGATCACACAGAATGTGAGATGAAAACCAGTGGCCAAAGAAAACAATCAAGAAACCAGAGGACGTTCTGACTGCTACAGTATCTGAAGTGAATTTGTTTATTCCCGCAACGGCGATTGACTGCGAACAACATTTCATTACGTATGCAAAGCGATTGCCATTTGATAAGACGAAACCTTCAAGCTACACAGAAGTAGGTCAGCTATAGCGGAAATTTATGTTTTGGGATGTATTAGCGAGATATCAGATAGATGAGAGACCAACACAATGCATTCCAGCATTTTAATGAGATTTCCAAACACATGGTAGCTTTGCATGCACGCATGCATTACATAAACATGCGATGCATAGCGCAGCTGCAATCTGCAAACCATATTATCTTTCATTTGTATGGAGCTGTAAAGCTCTTAAGCCTTTCTTGTTTATGAATATGGCTTTCTTGTCACATGTGACTGCCTGTGTAGACCATGTCATTTGGTTCTAAGAGCACAAACAATCCCTGCGCTGGTAGTCTGATTGGAAGACCTGAGAATGTCACACTCTCTGGAATTATACATTAGACTCGACGCCTCCAGCGTTACATAAAAACTCATGCAAATATGCAGAGCTTATCAGGCTCCTCGTGAAATAGCTTGTGCATCTCAGACCCTCTTCCTTTTCTGCCTGCTGTCGATCATTACGGCAAACCTGAAGAGCCTGAGAGATCCTCACCTATCGCTCACACACACCCTCAAGGTCATCTTAAACAAGACGCCGTCAAATATACGTGCATATGAAAACCCGGACGAGCCCCCAAATTTAGATTCTCACGGTTTTCCAGAAAAGCACTGTTAGTCTGCAGCGAGTTGTTGTGGGAATTCATTTTCAAGGCTTTATTGCTACTCACCTGATCCTACTGAACATCACATCTGAATCATCAATAAATAATCAAATGAACAAGCATTAAATAATAACCTTTTTTTCCTAACTGACCCCAAAACTATGCAGCTACTTAGCGCTACTGAGGGCCATATGCATATACAACCAAAAACAATACAGCTTATTTTTGCCCAATAACTGATATATACAAAGATTGTTTTATTTATGATTTTCTTTAAATATTCAGTAATAATAATAATAATCATGAGCTTACAACAATAAAAATAAAATATTCATGCTATCATAATTATTATTTTATTATATACTAATTTAATAAATATATTTTTGGATGCTTTATGATCTAAGGGGAGCATTTTTGGACAAGCTGCTCAATTAAAAACGAAAAATGAGAAATTATGCAAACAATACATTCAAAAGTAAGCATTTAACTTGTAGACAGTGTCGTTTCTTAAACACTCAGCAGTGTAATGGCATTATTGAGACCCATCAAACGGTGCCACCCGATTTTACAGAACCGATAACCGACAAATGTGAATCTGTAAAAATATTATCCAAACCGATAATCGATCTGTCTGTGATATAACATATACCTCAAAAATAAATAATTACATAAATTCCTACACTGCCTTTCCCAAGAGAAAATGCCTAAATCACGTTTAAAAGTCGTTAGGAAATGAAATGCTGTTAAGTTACACTTGAACTAACGATGACTTCACTCTGTTGTACATTATAATGATAACTATTCGTGTCAGTAATGCCTGCTGGAAGACATCGCGTCTGCCCTTCCTATAACGGATATGAATGTATTGTTTAGAAATAACGGGTCCGCGCGCGTCTAAATAACGCTAGAGGACCGAGAGTGGAGACTGCGATATTAACAGACGTCATTAAGCACGTTACAATTTCCCGTTAGATCGTCCCGATTCCACGACTTACAACTGGAAAAGAAAATCTGTAACGCAAAAGCTTCGCGTTCGTGTGGTTTTAACTGAGGACACGGGTTGTTTCCATATTACGCAGCCAGCGTAATAGGTCGTAACGTCTGGTGAAGCGATTTGCAACATCATTTTTACGACCCAGCTCGAATGCAACTTACCGGGATGACAGTGTGCCCAGCGGAGCAGGAGCGAGGAGAAAAGCAGAGGCGGAATCCACCAGCAGCAGCAGCGCGGTCGCAGTAGCCTCCGCATGTCACACTGTATACATGGAGTATATCTGGAATAAGGCAACTGTTGACAGAGTTATCCTCCTGGAGAACACAAAAACTCCCACAAACAGGCAATGCGAGCGCGATGGACACGCTTCGGTGTATTTCGGCCGCCTCCTTTGGTGAGTCCTTTGGAGAGATTCTTTTTTCTTTTCTTTTGAAGTTCGACCGAGCCAAAGGAAACAGTTTTTTTTCTTCTTCTTTTCTCGTTCTCTCTCTTTCAGATGGCTGAGCTTGTAGTCCAGAAGAGAAACACGTCAAGGGGACAGTGGACTAAGAGAGAGATGTTAGAGGAGCAGTAGTCCATGCATCAGGCTGAAAACACAGAGACGAGAGTTGGAGCGGCTCTGGAAGCTTTCCATTCCGCCATCCAGGAAGTAGCGCATGAGCTGAAGTCTGGCAGAGACTTTAAAACAGGCTTGGAAGAGAGAGAGAGAGACGGAGAGAGGAGAGGGAGTGAGTGAGGGAGAGAGGAAGAGAGAGAGAGAGAGAGAGAGAGAGAGATCCGCCGGATCCTAGCGCCGAGCCCGTACCGGAGCTGCTGCTGCCGCCGCTGTCAGTGTGTGATGGACGCACAAAGGCGCTCTCCTTCTCTCGCTAGCGCCTTTATCTGGGATAAAACCAAACACTTCAGATAACATCAGTAATACAATCACTGCATGCGAGCTCTGTGTCTGGAATTATCAGCGGGATCTTCAACACGGAGAAGAGTGCTTGTATGATTCACAATACATATGATTTCACAACAAAGGAAAAAAATAAAATAGATACATGTACACATTACCCTGTCCTTACTCCAGTCTTAGGTGTCACATGATCCTTAAGGAATCATTCCAATATGCTGATTTGCTGCCCAAGAAACGTTTCTCATTATTATCAATGTTAAAAACAGTTGTGCGGCTCAGCATTTTAGCAAAAACCACCATACTCTACCATTTAGGTGTTTGGTGTGTCTGTTTAATAGAAATTATTGCTTTAATTCAGCAAATCTGCATTAAAGTGATCAAAAGTAACAAGAAAAACATTTATAATGTTACAAACGATTCTATTTATTGATCAAAAGTTATGTTTAAAACATTTATGTTACAAATTATTAATTATCAGCTATTATCAAAGCTGACATTTATGTTACTAAAGACTATATTTCAAACAAATGCTGTTCTTTTAAACTTTTAATTCATCACTGAATCCTGTAAAAGTTTCCATTAAAAATATTTAAATGTAAAAATGATTATTGTTTTTAAATTATTTAATTACTGTATATTGTAATTTTTGTTTAATTGTATATAACACCTACACACACACACATGCCAGCACATACGTGCGCGGTGCTACATATTTTAACATAAATACATTTTAAAAACATTTAAAGGAACTGTTATATAATCTTACTATATGCATATAATAACTATACAAACATTGCATCTTGGAGACAGTGAGAGAGGAGTCTGTAGTATGTACAAGTACACATGTATTACTCCAGTGAGTCGAGTAGCTGTGAGGATGTTCAAGTGTCCAGTGCGTGCACACACACACACACACACACACACACACACACACACACACACACACGTTTGTTTTTGTGAATTGTGGGGACTTTCCATAGACTTCTATAGATTTTATACTGACCAAACGATATTGTCTATCCCCTAACCCAACCCTAACCCTAAACCTACCCCTCACAGAAAACATGTTTGCATCGTTACACTTTCAGATAAACATCATTTACTATTTTTAATCATTTTTAACATTGTGGGGACCGCAGGCCGGTCAAACATTTCAGGTTTTACTATCCTTGTGGGTCCCCACAATGTAGCAAAAACAAGTACACACACACACACACAGAAGAGTAGAGAGTATTAGCACAGGTGGAGGTTTGTGAGGTCTACTCATCCACCTACTGTATGTGTGGTCTACTCAGTGTTGCACATGTGAGTTGCAAACAGTCACTGGAGAAGAGCAACAATGAGGTGCAGCGTGTGTGTGTGTGTGTGTGTGTGTGGTCGGGTGAGTGTGGTTTTGGATGGGGCTGACTGGTGTTCAGTGGTCTGCCAGAGCTGCCATTTATTTACTTAGTACAATGCAAGGTTACAGAAAATATTAATAAAATGATTGTTAGTGATCGTTTGAAGAACATATAGTAGCCTATATGAAAGTGTTTTTTTCAGCGTTCTAGGTTGCCTTTGGCAATGACAAAAGACTATATATTGCACTAAGTTGCCCACATTCAATAGATTATGTAGTTGAAAAGAGTCCCAGTTCTTTTGTCAACAATATACACTGAACAATATAAAAAATATACTGACTGCCGATCATTCGTAACCTTAACCCTGTTCTCATACGCTTCGGCATTGTTTTTTTAATTGAATTTTCTAAACAAAGACATAGAGCAGCTGTATGTTTTATAGCATTTATTCATTAAATACCATTCATACATGTTTTATTTTTTTTTGTCGTGTTTGTCCTTTTGCTATTGTTACATCCTGTCCCGACCTATCAATCAGTCCTTCTGCATTGAAAAAGGATAAATGAGTCAGACATACTGATAGAGGAGGACATGACATTAAAAGGATCCTTCTTAACTGAAGTGTGCTGTCAGTGTAGAACAGAGCAGATTTTTATTGGCCAGGAAAGACGGCTCTTCTAAAGAACTCGACTTGGCAGCTCTTGACATTGGACAGACATTATACAAGAACAATAAGAAAGAAGTACTCAGCAGTCCCCGACTAATTAATTACAAATAAATACAAAGAGATGCAACGAATACGACAACTCGCATTTTCATCAAACTCTTTAAATGCGCCGCATAAGCACATGGTAAAATGTTACATTTTAAAACTATTACAATAAAAACAAACACAGAGAAATAATTACAAACCACTCAAATATTTGCATATCAATATTTATATACATTTTTGCACAAACTGTGATATATATACTTGGTTACCAACAGCGTCTAGTATGCCTGACATGAAATATGTAGTATGTGAGAAAAACTACAGGTAAATATCATGTGAACCAAATGTTTGTGTGCCATTTCCAGTAATGCAGTCAAAGTGCAACCATTTGAACTGTGCAAAAAGTGTGAAAATACTTGTCACCTTCACAACACACTCTTGTGACAATTCACAACTGAATTAGTGGTCAATGCATACGTTTTTGTACCATCTCATTTGTGTGTTTTCATATATATATATATATATAAAATTGTGCATTTCTGTATGAATCTGTATGACTTTACACAGACTTGTCATCTAGTGAAACAGTTGTTTTCTCATAAGGTCAAGTTGGCGCTCCGCACGGATCGTTTGTTTCTTAAATGCTGTTTAGAATGATTCTTTTCTATCAAATTAGGGACTTTGTTTGCCAAGTCAGAAATCATTAAACGGATTTATCTTCATATTAAGAATCAAGAATGTCGCCGCTTCGGCATCCGTTATTATTATTATTATTACTATAGCTTGGCTTCCAGGAATCCACATAAACTCTGACATATATTTGAGTTGCTCGCGGAGCCACTCGAATTAATATATTAATGTACAGAAGAGAACGGCGAGCTAATGGCTGCCGGTAGGAGGGGAAGTAACAGCTGCCAATGAGAGTGCAGTTTTATGATAAGTCATTCTGTCGTATCCAGATGTTGGCCCATTTATCCAACATCTGCATGACAGTAAATCAATATCAAAGCGAACAACAGATAAACCCTAAATATGCCATTCCTGCCATTTTTCACTGTAGTCCGGCTCTTAATGTCACATGCGGTGTAACAATAACTCCGTCCTTCGCTTTACTGTACAATTTATGACTCTTAGCTATAAAAGGCCTCATAAACTTCGCAGCTGCCAGCGCACTATCTTCGACTCTTTTGAGATTAGTACAAAAGGTCTTCGCTGGCTACGTTTAACTAAGTGTTTAATTAATAGTCATGTAATGTTCCTGAGGGAGGTTTCACTCCGTTTTAAAGGCTAAATCAGCTGTCCATTCTAATTAAGTTAAGTAATCAATTTCTCTAACATAATCAATCGGTTCACTGCATATGAGACACCCAGTGACTTCTGGGATACTAGAAGTAGCCTATACATGTCTAAGATGGATGTTTAGTGACAACCTAAAGCAGGTCCAGATACTGTTGCTTTAACCAATCAGAAATAAGACACGTGGGGCGAAATATGGTATATGATAGCACCACTATCCTGAGCTGACATCAGGATACATTTTTATTGATATAACAGCATGTTATTTTTTTATAATACAGCGGCACTGAAAATATATCAAACAAAGTAAAAGTATAACTGTGACCGTAAACATGAAATTATGCTTTACATCGCACAGCGAATGTGGACGACAGCAGCAACAACATCATGGGAAATGTAGTTTTGTGGCGCATCGGACCGCGCTGCCGCGACAGCTCAAAAAACTACGCTTCCCATAATCCCCTGCGCAGTCAGCGTCTGCCTCCTCGACGCGGAAGGTGAGTACATGTGTTCTGTGTGGACGCTGTGAGATGTCATTTAGGTGGTGTGACCGCGCACTCTTTAAATTCGCGTTTAATAACAGGCGTGTGGTGTTTATGTAAATGTACTGTGGTGATCGATGGTTTATGTCATGAATTATGTCCGCGCGTCAGGCGAATGTAAACATTACTCTTTATTTTGTGACAGCGTCATGCACAGCAGTAGCTGCATGTGATGCTGGAAAATCAGCGAGGATAATGAAAACAATCTCATAAATTCAGACATGTTTAGTGCTCGAGTGAAAACTGGGTTAAACGTTGAAATGTCAGTTTATTGTTATTTATTATTAAAGTAAGGGATTTCTTATCTATACTGTGCAAAAGCATTACATATGCCATATATGCTTATATCAACTATTTTTAATTCTGTGCTATTATTTTATATTATAATAGACCTATATTATTATTTTATTTAATGTTGTTGTTATTATTATTACGTTTTTTTTTTTTTTTTATTCTATGGTATTAATAAAATGTAACCACTTTTTTTTTCCACGTTTATCTTAATAATTCAATCAACATAAAAATAATATTATGTTGAGCCTAAGACAATTCCGTATGCTAATATAATAATAAATTAAGGACACTTTTACTTATATTTATATTTGGAATATATGGGTTTATATGCACTTCTAGCTGAATGAATTAATCTGACTATTTAGGACATATTCCTGGAGGGATTTTACAGCATTTTTCCATTCAACCAAACAGATTTTGAGGTCAAGTTCAGGGTTGGTGTTTTTCCCAACACTTTTCGACCAATTAGTTTCTTACCAACTCATTTAAAAGAATAAAAATAACTCGCTCACAATCAGAGACACTGTGGGTTGCAAGCAAGTTTTACTCTGCACAAGTAATATGTATGACATTTTAGAAAATGGATCCATTATAGGAATTCCCATAAGTTTTAATATATTATTAATCGTTCTCATTCCACTGGCAATGATTTTGCCAGGTTTTAAAACCATAATTTTAAGATTCCCTGATAAACCTCATCACCCTGAGTATGATCAGGTGATATAACATTCATCTGCTGGTCATTACCTACTTTTGGGTGAGTGCTGATGGAGCTGCTTGGCAGATGTTCTGAATCAATAAATATTGTGATTTGTGCTGCTGTATCATCGTGTATGTACGGTATCATATATGTAAAGCCAAAACAGAGTCTGCTTTAATGTTGTGAGTGCCGTTTTGTGGTTAACAGGGGGCCAAAAGTTTGAGAGTTTAAAGGTGTGAGAGTGGGAGCAGAAGGTGGAAGCGGGTGTCCAGCTGCATTTTTCATTAGAGTAACTTGATTAAATGTATTTTAATTACCTCTATCTCAGCGGTGCGGTTGAGAGATGTCACACGGCTCCTCCTTTTAATGTCTGCCATCTGTCTAGATGCCCTGAGAATATAAAGAGAGCGAAATGGACCCCAAAATCTGTGCCTCTCACCTCATCTAATGCTCTCCTCCGGAAACCGCTTTTCCGATATTGAGTTTGCTTGCCACAATACGATCCGATCCAGCTGATGTCTTGACATCGATGGAAGCGTCTGGATATTTCCATCCTGCGGTAACTGTGGCCTTCTCATTTAATGGCAAAAGCCAAACCCTCCGAGATCCTTTTCAGCTGAAGATCAGTCTCCACGTGCGGCTCGCGCCAATGCAAATGAGCGGATGAAGTGAATAAAGTGGGGAAATGTGGCCTCGGTGCTCTTTGACTCCTCTCGGAAGCGGTACGTGGAGATTTGCAGACAGATATGTATAATGCAGGAGAGCGGCCATCAATTATGCACCTTTCATTCATGCCGCAGCAATACCTAATTGATTTGATTCTGTTTGCTTCATGTATAATTGAAAAGGCACAGATCCCGCGTGCGGCTTTCAGACGCTGGATGTTGGTGACGGGTGATGCGGTCGGGACAGAGAAAAACAAACACAAAAATTATATTTAGTGGTTGATTTTGTCATGAAATGTATTTGTTTGTTAGATTGGAGCCTATTATGTGATTTCTGTCTTGTGGTTATTTTTCTTTTCATTTCTTTTAGCAATGTCTGTTTCATTTCATTTTCTCAGAGTGTTGCCTCCGTAAACAGCTGAAATGCAGACTTTGCCAAATATAATTATTTTAAAATGTGATTTTAGTAATAAGAGCCATTTGGTGGAAGAAAATTGCTAGAAAATGCTTTCATAATGTGTGCAATAGAGAAGTGGAGATTGTCTGTGACATTACAATATAATACTGTGTGGAAATAGTGTAGTAAATCCGGATTAAAAAAATGTATGAATTAAATTGCATTGTTATGCAATGAAAACAAAGAATGTCAGAGATTTTTCTGAGCAGTATCCTCCCTTTTCTATGCCATTTTTACAATATTTCTAAATGGCAACTTAGTTAGTTATTTTGATTTCTAGTGTGTAAATAAATAAAATTGATGAACTGATAAAATTATTAATAAAACTGATAATTTTACTTTATTATTCTTATTTTTCATCTATTTTTATTATTAATGCTATTACATATTATTTATTTATTATTATTATTATTATTACAGATTAGTTCAGTCTGAGAAATATAATGTGGTGCAACTCCCCAAAATCTAATGATACTTTGAACGATGCTGCTTTAAATTGTTGTTGTTTTTCCAAAAAAAAAAAAAAAAAAATTCTGTTTAATTTAATTGCGTTTTTCTGAGTAAAAAATAAATATCATACATTTTTTCCCTAATTTACAGAAGACACCCACTAAAATGTCATTCAGTGTAACAATCTCAGGCATATTTACAACAAAAATCAATTTATGACATTAAAAGACAAATTACTTTCACCCCAAATACTGATTAGTTGTAATTCTACATTTTTAAATGTTGCCACTATCCTAGGTTTTGCCCATTTGTCAGTAATATTTTTTTACTCATTTAAAACACAATAAAATTTAATATGCTCCCTTATTCTTTTATATATTGTAATGTGTACAAGACAGAATAAGCATGTTGTTTTGTTTTTTACATAGATATTGAGTTACGCTGAATGACAACGTAACTTTATTTCAACCACATTTTGACATTTTATTCTTAAAAAACTTATCTGAAACCTTAAAAGTAGACACGCTACTTACATTTAATGTGCTTTCTGTGGACATTAAATCACTTTTGTAGACTTCTTTTAGTGTGGACAGCTTAACTTGCAAACTCTCACATGTATTAAAGATGTAAGGAAATATGCCATTACTTTTAACTTGGTTACACCACATGACAGAGTGAGTTATTATATTTAAACTTGAAAATGTAAAAATTGAGAAAATATTTGTCAAAACCATTTGAAATCAAGTATTTAGTCAGAATGTGGCACTGTTGTTTGAAACAACAGTTTTAGGATATTTTTTCTTTATGGTGGACTAACTTGCTGTTAGTGTTTACAGAAGTGCACCGAAACCGCTTTGGGCTCCTTTGTTTCTCTGTGCAGCGTCTTTCAGCCGCACGTACCCTTGATTTGGGCTGATGGGGGTCTTCTATTCCCTGACCTTTAAAGACAAAAGGCCCTGCTCAGTCAGTCTTTCCTCTCTCTGTGGGAGATGCGAGCGCTTTAAGGAAAGCAGAAAGAGGAGTGTTTATTATCGATGACACAACATCCACACCATTGAAGGTCTGATTCTGTCACCGTGTTCTCGTCGGGGTGGTTCGGGGGTCAAGAGCGCCGGTCCGGATCAGAACGGCTACTCTGACGGCGCGGCCCGTGCCGCAGGACTCTTTCTCGGTGCAGAGGTCAAAGGTCAGCCTTTCAGAGCAGCAGGGGAGGGCGCGCAGAGCTCGCGCTGGAACATCAACTCCTCTCTGCTGCAAACTTTCCTTACGTTTACATGAAGGCGCATGACTTGGGGCATATTTCTGCGTTTCAGGTTCAAAGAAAATGTAACGGGGGGTTTTGGGTAGAATGAAAGAAGGTGACTGCGCAACTTCATATTGCAAATGAGTTTTGCCTCTGCTCTATGGAGTATGCAGTCATCTGGAACTGTTTTGTATTCATTAGCGGTGTTTGGTATGGCGAAAAGCACTATTAATATTGCTCTTCAGCAGGGTTAGGGATTTGGGTTAGACTTGAAAAAGCATTAACATCAAGCAGGGAACTCATGAAAGCACATTTGTAGGTGGTCTAGGAGGGACGTAGTGTAAACAGGTAACATATTTAATATGTAATGAGGTTGTATCATTTTAACGTCATTAAAATCCCTTCTTTTCTTCCTGCTCTTGTGGTATTAAAAATAGAACACTAGAACACAATAGATCACTAGGTTAAAAATATTGATTTCTTGATTTTAATTTATTCTCATTTTATAAACATCGATTCCATCGACAAAACCAGTCATAAGGGTCAATTTTTCAAAACTGATATTTATACGTCATCTGAAAGCTGAATAAATAATCTTTCCATTGATGTATGGTTTGCTATGAACAATAGAACAATATTTGGCCGAGATTTGACTATTGAAATCTAAGGGTGCAAAAAATTCTAAATATTGAGAAAATCACCTTTAAAGTTGTCCAAATGAAGTTCTGTGCAATGCATATTACTAATCAAAAATGAAATTTTGATATATTTACAGTAGGAATTTTACAAAATACCCTAATGGAACGTGATCTTTACTTAATTTTCTAATGATTTTTGGCCCAAAAAAGAAAAATAAATCTTTTTGACCCATACAATGTATTTTTGGCTATTGCTATAAATATTCCCCAGCGACTTAAGACTGGTTTTGTGCTCTAGGGTCACATATAATATTTTTTGTATTATAAAAAAATACCTTATGTGCAACTTGTATGTTTGTTTACTAATCGCTTTAATAAAGAAACGCAACAACTGACAGAGTTTTCTGTATATAGTTTACAACATTTTTTATTTTTATTTTTTTCAGATTTATTTTTGCCGCTTTTATGCCTTTATTTTAGATAGGACAGTGTAGTTTGACAGGGAGCGAAGTGGGAGAGAGAGAAGGGGGTGGGATCAGGAAAGGTTCACAAGCCGGGATTCGAACTCGGGTCGCCCACAGCGCAATGACGCTATATGTCGACGCGCTAACCACAAGGCTGTTGGCTTGTATTAGTTAAGAGAGGTGTTTTTTTTTTTTTTTTTTTTTTTCTTGGAAATATACTGTACTTGAGTTGCTTTTAGCAGTGACTTTAAATAGGGTTAAATTTTTGAGCTAACTCAACTTTTCATCTAATATGTGAGCAGCAGTTTGTAAATATTTGGTAAATATGTTTAGAAAATATCCAGGTATTGAATGTAATTTTAAAATGTTAACATTGAAACATTTAAGATTGAAATAATCTTGCAATCTTATTGAAAAATCTAGCTGTGGTTGTTAAATATAAACACGGTGCATCACTCGCACTTAACCAACCCACGTTTAATAACCCCTACAGTTATGAACAGCAGAATATTATTAATAATCTGGAATTAATTGCATTTTTTTTCTCCTAGACAATGCATTTGTCTTGTTGTGCAAACTAGTTTCATAAAGCAAAGACTGAAATGTCAGATGTGGTGATTAAATGCACTGTTTTATTTTATTGTGTGAGATCCATGTTCTTTTTAAAATTAATTAACGTTCAAAATCATTTTAGTTTCATACTTTCAAGTTCTGAATTGATGCTTGATATTCAATGAGAAAATGAGACAGAACAGGACTTGATTTGAACCATGATTGGATTATGGATGTCTTTATTACAATTCTGGTTTATTCTGATGAGCCCAGATTTATTTGCATGTTATATGAACATTTGATACTATTTTGTCTGCATAGATTAAAAAAGAAAAGCTAGGGATCACAATATTAAAATCTGTAATATGAAAAAATGGATTTTCAATGGATTTATTAAATATGAACTCTTATTAAAGGTAAAAATATGATTTTTAAATATCCGATATCGGCCGATGCAGGTTACTTTAAACATGCCCCGATTAAATAGTTTAGTGTATTTGGTAGATATGTTATGCATTGTTAGATTGTTACAATATATTGATGATTCATAAGATCAGGAGCATGCATTAAGTAAATGGGTTGATTCTGATTTCATGTTGCTGCTTTAATGTCTCGCAGTGTGCTGGTGCTCACTATCTGTCAATAGCTCTTTGTGTTTGCTGTTGTGATGCCAATCCCAGCATGAGGCGAAGTGGATGGCGGTGACAGTGGCAAAGCTACAAAGACAAGCAGCTCCATCTTTGTTGAAGTGTTCCTGTAGATCTCCTTTAATCCTGCTAAATACAAAGAGCTCCCTTCCCAAATCATGTCAGCGCACGGACAGCTCTGCTTTCCTCAAGTCAACAGCAGACACACTTGTTATATGTCGAGAGAGAGAGCGTTGTCAATCTGATGGTCATGCTGAAGGGGATTATGGGGTGTTGAGGGACTGCTGGACCACTGGAAGATGATGGAAGTCCACGATCTTTGCTTGCTGTTTGGCCAGCGGACACGAAGAAAACAGCCAATCCGTTAAAGCGCACACAACTCCAGTGTATTTTTATACAACGACTGAAATATCATTACATCTCCAAATGTGAAACAACCAGCTTATGTTTCCAGCGCTGTGACTTGCTGACCTCTTTCGCTGTAGCTGTTCATTGCATCATTTTTGTGTCGTCCCTCGAGTTGCTCCTGATCTTTGGGTTTCATCAGAATATTTCATTCTCAGACATGTTATATGACTCTGGGGGAAGGGCAGTTTTGTGCCGCACTTATTCACCGGTGTGTCGTCGTCCTCTACACGGCAGAACTATTTTAGTCGTTTGAAATGATTGCGGATTTGACCTTGGCAGAGGAACAAAGATGAGAGTTAAAATCTTAATGGAGTTCTGTGGTAATAGGAGGCCTTGTAAATGACAAATAAGAAAAGCATTCCTTCACTTTGTTGCAGTTCCAGGGAAAGTATGTAAACCCATGTAAAATTTCTCAATAGGAAATAACTGTGTCCATGATAACGGAAGGAAATTTGCTCTTTGAATTCAGGTTGGTTCACATGGTTTTGATAAACTTTAATTCCATTTTCAAGAGGTTTCATTTTAATGACTCAAGTATTCAAGTAAACATGTTCTTTATTCCATTGTTATCATTTTCTAATCGCTAAAATATATTTTAGTGATTAGAAAAATAAAAATGGTCATCATTTACTCCCCCTCGTGTTTTTCCGAGCAGTTGAGGTCAAAAGTTTACATCTGCAAAATGTTCATTATTTTACCAAAATATGAGAGATCATACAAAATGCATGTTATTTTTATTTAGTGCTGACCTGAATAAGATATTTCAAATAAAAGACATTTACATATAGTCCACAAAAAGAAAGTAATAGTTGAATTTATAAAAACGACTCTGTTCAAAAGTTTAGATACACTTGATGTTTAATACTGTGTTGTTTCCTGAATGATCCACAGCTGTGTTTTTTGTTTAGTGACAGTTGTTCATGAGTCCCTTGTTTGTCCTGGACAGTTAAACTAAAAAAACCTTCAGCTCCCACAAATTCTTTGGTTTTTCAGCATTTTTGTGTATTTGAACCCTTTCCAACAATGACTGTATGATCTTGAGATGCATCTTTTCACACTGAGGACAACTGAGAGACTCATATGCAACTATTACAGAAGGTTCAAACACTCACTGATGCTCCAGAAGGAAAAAAAAAAAAAAAAAAAAAAAAAAAAAAAAAAATTTCATTTCAGCCGGGGGGTGAAAACTTTTTGAATTTGAAGATCAGGGTAAATTTCACTTATTTTGTCTTCTAGGATACACATAAGTATCTTTTGTAGCTTCTGAAGGGCAGTACTAAATGAAACAAATATGATATTTTGGCAAAATAAGAAAAATGCACACATCATCATTCTGTTCAAAAGTTTTCACCCCCGGCTCTTAATGGATTGTTTTTTTCCTTCTGGATCATCAGTGAGTGTTTGAACCTTCTGTAACAGTTGCATATGAGTCCCTCAGTTGTCCTCAGTGTGAAAAGATGGATCTCAAAATCATACAGTCATTCTTGGAAAGGGTTTAAATACACAAAAATGCTGGAAAACCAAATAATTTGTGGGAGCTGAAGGATTTTTCTGAAGAACAGCAGCAGTTTAACTGTTCAGGACAAACAAGGGACTCATGAACAACTATTACTAAACAAAAAACACAGCGGTGGATCATTCAGGAACAACACAGTATTAAGAATCAAGTGTATGTAAACTTTTGATTGGGGTCTTTTTTATAAATTCAACTATTATTTTCTCTTGTGGACTATATGTAAACATCTTTTAATAAACAATAACATACATTTTGTATGATCTCTCTTATTTTGCAGATTCTGCAAGGTGTTTGTAAACTTTTGACCTCAACTATTTGTTTCTTACTACAGAAGTCGAGGGCTGCTGTCAACAGTTTGTTTACCAACACTGTTCACTCTTTTGTGTTCAGCAGATGAAGGATTTGGAACAGCTTGTGAGTGTCTAAATCAGAGGTGGTGAACGTCGGTCCTGAAGAGCCGCAGCCCTGCATAGTTTTGCTCCAACCCTAATCAAACACACCTGAACAAGCTAATCAAGGTCTGAAGGGTTACTAGAAAACAACAGGCAGGTGAGTTTTAATTAGGGTTGGAGCTGATCTCTGCAGGGCTGCGGCTCTTCAGGACCGGAGTTCGCCACCCCTGGTCTAAATAATGGATTTTTATTTTTGGGTGAACTGTCCCTTTGACCCTGTTTCCCATGATTGTTCCCAGAGGCACTTCAACAATGCACATTTTCAATCATTTTCTAATCAAACACATCAGCTCAGTAGAGACTCCAAAACCTGAAACGGATGGGTCGGATGAGGGAGTTTGGCAATGTTTTTGGGAAGTCACGCAACGTGACATTTTACGACCTGAAATCTTTAAGCAGTTCACACCCAAATACAGATGTTCTTTCTTTCTTCTTCTTCTTCTTCTTGACACTCACAGTGTGAAACAGTCGCCGTGCAGGAAGGAAAAAGTATGTGAACTCTTGGATTTCATTACCGGTTGACCCTCCTTTGGCAGCAATAACTTCCTCCAAAGATTTCCCGTAATTCAGACCTGAACATCAGACGGGAGGGATTCTGCACCACAATTTCTGCAATATTCTGGGGATGTCTGGTGTGAACTGCCTTCTTGAAGTCATGCCAAAATATCTCATTTAGGTTGAGGTCAGGACTGGTCACCTCTAAAGGTGTATTTTCCTCCGCTGAAGCCGTTCTGCACATAATGCTTCCCGGTGCTTTGGCTCTGTGTTCCTCCGGCTTCTGCTGAACTTCAAATATAACACTGCATTCTCCTCCTGTGAAATGTCTGCGAGACTTGGGAATTTATATTTGTATTGACGATGCTAAACTTTCCAGTCCCTGAGGCAGCAAAGTAGACAAGTGTTTATCGACTACGTTACAGAAAGATGAAGCGCTGCCTGTCCGATCAGTATTTAGATTTTAAATGGCTATTTAATGCTCTTTTGTACCTAATCTTCCCATTCGTCTGTCTGGTTTACGTCCATGTACGGACCGGCAGCAGACTGCATTGTGGTCTTTGTGCATTATTTCTTGCGGCTGGTGCCAGTGTCATGCCACAGTGAGCAATGACAGGAAGTATCAGCCCCAGTAAATGCCACTTTACTTTATCACATCAAGACTGCATGGCCGCAGGCAATAAATGCAGCGCTTTCGTAATTGCATTCCTTAACGTGAATTCATTACTTCTTTTATAATGGAAAAACATACTAATTATATTGATAATATATTAATTGAAATGTAATGCAAATATGATCTGACCAAATTAGGCCGTAGGGTTGAGTAAATAGCGCTGCTCTTAGCTTTCCGCCTGAGCGATTGAATAACTCGTCCGGAGGGAACGTGGGCAGGGATTGTGTTGTGTTGATGCTGATGGGACGGGACTGCTCTCTCCATTACGGGACCTGCGTTTCCCCCGTCCGCCCCCCACGCGCTCGCTCCCGTCGGCCGCTAATAAGTGGAGCTGTTTTAAACTTTAGATTAGTTTGTGTCGTGCTCTTACGAGAGACACCTTTATTCCTTTGACCTACAGTGTGATTTAGAAACACAGGCCTAGGGTTTAGAAATCAGTGTGAAATCTCTTGGTGCATATGTGGATAAATGGATCAATCAGAAGACATTTAGACCATAGAACCCTATTAGATGTTTGGTTTCAGTCTATGGGTATTTCATCATCATCATCATCATCTGTTTAATATTAACTATGTGCTAATTTAGATCTAGCATTTAAAGGTCATGATTTACTCAGCCTCAAGTTGTTCCAAACCTGTATGAATTTCTTTCTTCTGCTGAACACAAAAGAAGTTATTGTGCAGAATGTGAGTAACCAAACCGCTTCTGGTCCCACTTGCCTTTACAGTTTCTTTCCAAACTATGAAAGCCACTGGGGATTGGTTAACATCTTTCAAAATACAGGTTTGGAACAACTTGAGGCTGCGTAAATGACAGAATGTTCATTTTCGGGTGAACTATGCCTTTCACATATGTTTGAGTATTTAAGCTTGATTGCATTTACACCTTCATTCCAGATCTGATCACTTTCACATATGCAAAATGTAAATGACCACATACATGTTATATAAGAGGTTGTGTAAATGGAAACTGTTCTATCATTTTCTGAATTTTAAAAACTGATAGTCATTTTAAAATGCTTACTGTCAGTTCTTGCATCTCCTTTCTTTACGAACCCCACAGTAAAGGATGTTAATAGGGTTTAGAAATGAAGAAAAGGTTTCAGAGCATTCTCTTTGGGAAAAAAATTATACATAATGGATTTTTTATTATTTTTTAATTGGGTAAACAAATCACAAGTTTCTGTTTATTTTTCACATTTACAGAGCAAGACTGCTCCAGAGTGCATGAACCTAGTGTATTACTGTATGCAGGGTGTTATGTATTCTGTGCACATCAATGTGGGAGTTGGTTTTCTCTGTAAATTTCACTTTAAAGGGTTAGTTCACCTGAAAATGAAAATTCTGTCATTAATTACTCACCCTCATGTCGTTCCAAACCCGTGAGACCTTCGTTTATCTTCGAACACAAATTGAGATATTTTAGATGAAATCTGAGAGCTTTCTGACCCATAGACAGCAATGCAACTAAAATGATCCCAGACCCAGAAACTTAGTAAGAGCATCGTTAAAATAGTGTGACTTCAACTGTAATTTCACGAAGCCATCAAAAAACTTTTTTTTCGTGTGCAAAAAACAAAATGCAGCAATGTCATTGTTCAGTTCAACAGCAGTGTCGGTGCTGTGAGATGTGATTCAGCTGTAGAGCAGCTCTACACAAGATCATCATCCAGATTAATTCAGTTCAAGTTTTATTCTCATCTGATGGTGTCAGTCCATGCAGTCATATTGATAAATTGCTGAAAGTTAAGTCAGTGGCAAGGAACCTCCATCAAGTGATAGAAATGGAGGACAAACCTTGGGAGAAAGCAGGCTGAAATGAGGGACCAGTTCTCCTCTGGCCTAAATGTGATTTTATATAACATGAACCCAAATGTGGCCACCGGCAACGATCACTAGAACTGGGACTGAGGTTCTAAAGTCACAGTTACCTGATGGCATAATAAAGCAACTATTTTATCAACAACATCTTTGTATAATGGGTTAGAACTTTATATAAACGTACATTTACAGTTACATCATGATCATCTTAAAACACTGTTTTTTTTAAAATGATGCATTATAAGAATTTCTATGGAGCAATGATTCAGTGTACCTGAACAGACTTTCTGTGCATTGCCTTGACTAAAGATCTGCGGAGCCGACTGAGGCCAGAGACTGAAACCTCTAATCAGACTAATCTTGTAAACTAAGTTTTAAAATCATCCAGATTTAATGGCATCATGGGAAACCGTGTAGACGGGTTCAACCACAGGTGCCTAGATGTAATGTGATTAATATTTAATAATTATTTGGAAATTAAATATTTATCCACATATGTCATTCTGAGGTTGTTGCAGAGTGACTGTTTTGTTGTTTCCTCTTGACAGCAAAACCATTCCTCAAGAAAAAGAGCTTGAAGTGTTTATTGGCCAATATTACTACCCGTTTGAATCTATCTATCTATCTATCTATCTCTAGGTTATAACACATGATACTTAGAAAATTTGTTGAAAATGATTTTAAGAAACTTATGAAACTTCACGAACCAAAACAGTGATTTAGAGAATGTTTTTAAGGACTTGGCAAGTGTGCTTTGAAATGGATTCTTAATGTTTGTTTTTCTTTATCTTACAAGGTGTTTTATTGACCTGTCCTCGAAAGATGACATATAAAGGCAATGCTAGCATTTGTTTTGCAGATGATAAAGATGAAACCGATACATTTAAATGATGTAGAAGCCTGCCATGCACTCCAGTATCTGTTGAGTTTCCATGTCCTGTCTTTAAGTGGAATTGCTGGTGTTCGACGTTGAGAATTTAGACTTTCTGATTTGAATACAATTAAGAATAAACCCCATTTCTAGACAGAGGCGTGAGGAAGAGATAACCGAATAGTTCACGTCAGTGCTGTGTCAAAGTGATTTCGTTTGAAGAGATTTCAGCGTGTAGCTTATATCTTAAGAACGGCTATAGTTTTCTATGCGTAAATGTTCAAAATCCTTGAACTGAAACGTTCTTTATCTGTCAGATACCGTATCCTCTCAAATTACCCATGCGGAGGCAGATTGTGTGGTAGCCAAAACCTCCACACTTCCCTCAAGCCCACAGTTATTCACGAAACCGCTTCTGTCATCCGCAGAGTCCTCTGAATGGAACATAACATATCTTATTTTCGCTGAAGTTTGATCAAGGTCGGTCGTCATCTTGGTGGAATGTTTTTGTTCTAGTCCTTTCTTCTTCGGTTAGCCTCAGCTCAAGCTCTTTCAGACGCTTCCGAGACGTTTATGAGGTCATCGCCTTCTCCGTGTTCAGTTTGATCTCGCTCTCTTTTACTCTGTTCATATAAGCGACACATCTGAAAGCTTACATTAGTTAATGTATCTTGAATTGGTGTCAAATCTGAACAAATTGCGACCGTTGATTTAACCAGCCCGTGATCTGTGAGTTCAGAGTGCTTTCTTCAGTAGGCTCTTTCTATATGTTTTGTTCATATTTAGCAATGTAATGTAACTCTAGTTTTTAAATTCATTTTTGTAAGTTAATCCTCTACTCTGTGCCAAAAACAAGCTTTTGAAACTCAAAAATACAGCATTCTTTCCATAGTGTGTTGTATGGAAGTGCTTTTGTTTTCACGAGCTACCAACAGAAGCACAGCTCTTGGTTTCTATACGTTTCACGTGTATTTTATAGTTTATCCCGGTGCAATACCTTACCTCTGAGATTTCCAGTGTAACTGAATTATAAATTGGAGCGCATTTCTGATTAACTGATCGTAACTGATTAACATTTCACTAAAGACTTACTTGAACTTCAGCTCTGAAATATTCCTGATAACCAAGGAAGGATTCTTCCCCTGTAGTGTCAAATCACATATTGATGCCATTTTTCCCCTCCTTCCCCAGTTCGGCGTGTTTTGACTTTGTGTTTAATGTATGTACATTTTAAAGCTCTTGGTTTTAGGAAACTTTTTGATGGTTGCGGTTCAGTGTCCTCAAGCTAAATCAGGGCTAAATTAAAACCTTGTCAGCAAAGGGAAGAAATCAGCGCTGGGTTGTTTTGAGTTTAGTTCCTCCAGCTCAGGAGCAGAGGTTACATGATATGTTTTTTATTTTTTTGAAGTTTAATAGCCTGTAGGCTTGGACTGCGAGATTACAAATACCCACAGCAGAATCAATAGTGCTCTACTAAAGGGAGGTGTTAGTAATACTTACAAAACAACATGTGTTATTTTTAAGAAGTAACCTTCTAAAAGAGCTGCTAGTGAAATCTGAGCACCTTGGAGTGTTCAGGTTCTTTTAAAATTATTAAAGGAATAGTTTACCTAAAAATGTTGATGATTTTTTTTTGTGGAACACATAAGATATTTTGAAGAATGTCCAGCCTGATCTTTTCCATACAGTAAAAGTGAGACCAGTTCCTGTCATTATTTAAATGCATCTTGTGAGTTATTTTTCGGATGACCATCTGTTTTTGTTCACCATTCAGTTTTATTATTTGGAAAGAACGGCGCAAACACCATCTCCTCTCCATAGAAGGAAGATCATATGCATTCTTAGAAATAAAGTTTCCATTTTTGGTTCCCCAAAGAACCTTTTAGTGAACAGTTCCTGAAAGAACCATTTTGAAAAACATTTTAAAAATATAAAGAACCTTTTGTGGATTTGAAAGGTTCCATGGATGCACTAGAACCATTGATGCCAATAAAGAACCATTTTTTTTGAAGAGTGGGTTTGGAATGGCGTGAGGATGAGTAAATGATAACACAATGTTGATTTTGTGTGAACCGTTCCTTGGAACTGTTCTAGTATATGAAAGTAGTTTTTTAGACGTGCTGTGAAATTCGACTTCATCTCCACTAACGTGACATAGATTCCATCCCGTGTGAGTTATATATTGTGATTTGCGGCTCCTGAACCTTGTTTTCCTCTCTGCGCGTCCTCTTTCCGTCAGTTTAATCAACGCTTTTAATTACCGACACTTTCGGTCGTCTCGCGTTCGCTCGGCTGTCACCTTCGGGAGATCCTGCCACGGAGGGAAAAAAAAAGGAGGCCGAAAAAAGGTCCTTGTCTTCCCGCGGGTGTTGGAACAGGCTTGGTAATAGCCGGCCCCTGCCAGTCAGTCAGCTCTGTTGCCAGCTCACATCTCCGCAGCCCGCTGGGTTTTTCCAACATTGTCTTGATAAATGGATTTTTGCCTTGACTCGAATGTGTCCGAGGACACTCAGGCTTATGTTTCATCAAGCCTTAGTCACATCATCAGGGTCACACGAACGTACAGCCTAGATACTCTCAGGTTTTCATGCAGTGATGTATTATGCATTGCTACTGTAAGAGGCCTTTATTTATATTTACTTGCATGATGAAGTATGCGAGGAATTTGTTTCGAGATGTTTTTGGCCATGCACTGTTACGTGAGCAGTTTGTGCAGAATTGGGCATCACAAGGGCATCATCTCCATTCAGGCAAACCGATGTAGCACCGCTTGAGCCAAATGTTGACATGTCGCACCCTGGGGATGACGGTTTAGCTGGTTAGCATGGGAGGTTAGTCACTGCTGGTAGAACTACAACATCTGAAAAGCTTGCTTTTCCATTGATATTATAGATGGAAATGATGAAATTACATGCTAGTGCATATGAATACTAAAAACTGAAGTCATTGTTTTAAGTAATAATGTATGTTTTGAGGTTTGCTAAATATTACATTTAACAGTGTTATTAAAGCAGCACTGTAACTCTTGCTTGAAATGAACAATGTCAAAAATGTTGTAATAGAAGTCTGTCTGTCTCTCTGTTTTTGTTCTGCCTTTCATTCTATATTCTTATAGGTACATGCAAAGACCTGAGATTTATTATTTTTTTTTCTTCAGATGAGCTCCTGTGAAAATATAATTGGAGATTTTTGAAAATAATGCATTCAGTAACTGACTAATAACCTTTTCTTTTCCATTTAAGTGAAATTACTGAACCTAAACATAGGAGCATGATAAAAATGCTCATCTCGGATTTAGAGGTTTTTGCATCTGAAGTCTTCATATACAGGTCTATCCAGGTCAACCAATAAAAAAATCTTGTTTTAATATATTCTGCATGCCTAACTAACATCCATTCAAAAGCAAAAATTTGGATGTTTTTAGTGGCTCACTGGCAAACTGAGTTTTCAGGGCCCTGGTGCTGATTTTTTTGTTTGTTTGTTTATATTTCACCTTGCTCTTTGGCAACAGAAAGCTTTTTAACCCCCAAAGCAACTGGGAAATACATGTAGGAAGATGTGCAAGGCAAACTATGATGCAAACAGCATTTTAGAGTACAGTGCAGGGTTGAACTACACAATACAGCAGAAATAAAAACAGGCTGCGGTGATATTTTTGAATTACATACAGTCCAGTGTTTCTGCACTGGCTTTCCTTTATATATCACTTGATTTGGATGTTTTAGAAACTTCTAAAGATGCGCATGATGAACTTCAATATTGAAATGATCAGGTTGAAAAAGCAAATGGTGCCTGTTTAACAAAGCGTTCATTTTAAAGACAGCATAGCTTTAAATAATTAATGAATAACGAATGGGTTTTTCCAGACTTTCATTGATTTTTCTCTGTGATTCATAACCCGTTTGGGTGGGTCAGGATGTCAGAAAATAATACTTGATGAAAAAGAAGGAATCATTTTTTCTATACAACACAAAACGGTGCAGTAAAGGGTTAAATATCACGCACACTTAATCATAATCACTTTGTCCTTCAGAAATTCAGTAAACTGTTGCTGTTGCTGCAGCTGCCAATGTTTTACTTTGTTATTTGCTTTATAGTGTTCTCCATGTTGCCTGTGTAATAATAAATGACTCATTAGAAGGCACAAAACACATTTTACAGTTGGCTCTCTCTCTTTTCCTTTTCTCTGCACAAGGACAGCGTTTCTCAGCCCTGTCATGTTGCGTTTGGATGGCTCTCATGTTGCTGAGAGCTAAGAAAACATTAAGGTAGTCAACTCGTAAATATTTGATTTACACAGCGCTGGAGATGGATTTAATTTTAATTGTTTAAGAAGTGGTGTTCTGCCTGCATTCAAAAATGATAACGTTTAAAAATAACCAGTGTTAAGGGTCTGGGATGTGTAATTCAAGAGGACGCTCGAATGGACAATGGGTGTAATTATTGTGCGTGGAAAACAAAGCTCTAATTTACCATAATAATCAGACAGGCAACGCTATGAGAAACTGGCTGCCAAGCATAAAAAGTGATGTGTGACGCTTCAGCGTTCGTCAAGGCCTGTAGGTTTACTCGAAGGCCTACGCAGGTTTCTGTCGGCTCTGCAGTCCTCCTAATGCAAAAAGACTATGTTTTTAAAGAATATGAGTTGTTTGCTAATGCAAAACTCTCCACTGCAATGCTAGGGTGTATTTGGAGATTTCATTCATTTGTTCATTCAGCCACATATCAAATTAGAATGTCAGCTTGTTGGTAAATCAAAAGAGTCTCTGTTATATTGTGTTATTACTTGTGATATGGCATTTATAGATACTGAAGTCGTGTTTTGTTTCTGAACGAATCAGAGTTAAATGAATCTGTTGAGTAAATAATTCAATGACTCTCAAATAAAAACAGTCAGTTTCCGCACGTGTAACTTGCAGAAAGACTCACCGAATAATCACTTGACATGCTAAATAAAACAATAAATACAGCGTGACCGCAAATGAAGAATTTGTTTCCACAGTTTAATTTGTGGCCACATTTGATCAAATCGTTCCCTTGTTTAAGGTAAATTGTGGTCGTGTTGCACAATTTCACCTGATTTGTCACACATTTAAATCTGCACAGAGAATCATTGCAGCAAAGTGTCCATCAGTAGTACCTTTAAAAACGCTCAATTCAGAAGGGCCCTTTACAGTTGCCATTTTTGAGCGCTCCGGTTTGGAACGACCCTTCAATATTGGTGGCCATGATTGTTCTCGCTCTGAAGTGCACTTCGGGGGCGGATTCATCCTGTTTGGAACACACTGATAGTTGCTGTTTCAAAACTCACTTTTAGCCGGAAAACATTTGAAGCAACTTCACTTCTCCGAGTTTCCCTGCTGTCTCACTTAGCAGCGGTTAATTTGAAGCATGCTAGTTATTTTGGGTTCTAATGTCTCTTTAGTTGTCCAGATTTACTAGTAATGACACCGTGTTGTTTAATGTTTCCCTTTCTCTCTCTGTGTGTGTGTGTTTCAGACTCCCTTCTCTCATTAATTACACGAGCTGGGCGCTAAGGGAAAGTTCACCGACTGAAGGTAAGAGTATTTATTGCATCACTTTGACAATGAAATCAGCCAGGTTCATTGATTTTTCGTCTCTCTCACGCTGTTTTTTTATTTGCTGGACTTGCGAGCAAGTTGATTACAAATAAACAAGTAGGAGAACTGGTGGTGCACTCTAGAAAAATGGCTTGTTAGAGGTGAGGAGCAGTAAATGAGCCCAGCAGATGTTTGTGGTTGTTGGCAGTGGTTGTAGCACGCGCTGCTCATTTAGACTCGAGCCATGCTCTTCAGAGAGCAGCACATGTGACATCAGTCCCAACAGACTCCAAACATAAGGTAACATGATCATGTGATGTTGTGTTTTAGTCTAAAAACACTGGCTGCATTGCATTTTTCCGTCCTTGTTTTGTTGAGCGTGATGGGAACCCTTAAATAAAAGTAGGGCAAAATGTGGCTGTAGGCCCTTTGGGGTGCAGTAAAAGGCCCTTTTCTTTCTTCAAACGCTTCTACGGTTTTCCTAAAACTAAATAAATGAAATGTATTTTTAAAGAATTTAATTTGTGTGCTTGTGTAAAACTCATGACGGTGGGTTGTACGTTGGGTTCTCAGGGCTCGCCTCAACTGTTGTTTTTAGTACTCAACAATTCTAGTTTTGGACTGTTTTTTGTTAATAACATTGTTTTATTCATGCTTTTTATACACTATTTATTTGCACATTTTGCTCACAGCTTCTAAGGATGCGTTTACACAACACTATTTTCAACTGAAAGCTGAAAACTTTTTCTCTGTTTTTGGTCATTCGTTTACACAACATTGCATTTTGGGAACCTGAAAGCATTTGAAAACACAGTGCCAGTTTTTGGAAACAGTAGTGTTATTACGTATATTACATGTTCGGTTTGTTGGCTGGGGTTAAATTGGAATTTTTTTTATGTGGGGGGCTCTGTGATTTCAGGATTTTGAGGGGTGCACATGTGTAAAATATAACACGTTGAGAGAGCCCTCTATTATGAACACCAAGATGCTGATCAAAATCTTTCTAGATGCTGGCAGTGTGCAAAGCTACATCTGTCTGCAGGATTTTTAAAATCAAATTTAAGACATCTTAAGACCTGCACAAATTAATTTTAAAATACAAATTAGAGCAATGTCTATGGTCACATATTAAACTGTAAAATGACTGTAAAGACATGATTCAATTACAGTTGAAATACATGTTTTCACAAAAACAAAAAATACATCTAAAATGATAAACCTTGCATTTCAGCCTTTAAACCATTTTTTTTAAGAAAAGAGATGAATCAGAAGTATAAATTATTATATTTTATTATTATATTATATTATATCATATTATACAGGTGGATGTGGGAAACAGCAGACAGGCTTACTGAAAATCCAGTTTGATTCTCCGCCAGTAGGGGGCACTTTTGAAGCATCAGAAATATTTTCCCAGTGGTTTCCCCAATAACGGCTGTAAACAAAGCGGCGCTGCGCTCATGAACATTACTTTATCATGTAAAGTTGAAATGCAGTCGAAAGTTTTCTGAAGACACTCAGCTCCTTTCAGAGATACATAGAAAAACACCTGCGTTGCATCATTGCTTGAATTCGTAAGAATGAGAAAAGTGTTTAAAAGTATAGCCTATAATGTTGAAAATGTACGAGGAAAGTCCTCTGATGAGTTACCAGGGAAAGCCTATGTGCGGGGCTCAGCCCTGGAGATTTGAAGTGGGTCAAAACCTTTCATCAAAGTAGTCCTAAAACCAAAAGAATACCCGTTCTTGTCTCTTTTTTTATGTTTGATCCACTTCAAATGTTGACTACTGTATTTTCTAGTACATCATTGTTGTGTAAACATACCCTAAATAAGCAGCATACTGTACACCAGATTTGCTTCTGCTTTTACAACTCTGGTGTGACAGCTTGGGTCCATTATCACGGTGCAATTTCTTGCATTTCTCTCTCTCACACACACCTTTACGCATGCACCCAGTATGTACACCGATTAGACATGAGATTGAGCATGATCCTAATATTGTGTTGGTCCCACTTTTGCTGCCAAAACCTGTTGAGACATGGACTCCACTAGACCCCTGAAGGTGTGTTGTGGTATCTAAGTTAGTATAGTTAATAGTTATGATGCACGAACAGTGTTGAGTGACTTAAGTACTTTAAAAGCCTGAATTAGTCATGGGATTGTTCAAATCCCAACCACTAAGTAAGTACAGTATGAGCAATACTAAGCACCACTAATAATATCGAACATTTTTTTAAAATTCAACTTGTCTTTGTGACATTTTAAATGAGGTGTTTAGTAGAGCTGTGAACGCATGTCAAAACAAATCTGCAAATAAAAAGCACCCACTGATCTACTCTGACCACCCCACGGCTGATACTTTTCTTAGTTATGGCATGTTCATTTTCTCCCAGTGGGAATACGCATCCCAGGCAACGACTGCCTCCCCTGTGCCTTTCAGTTTGTATGAATTACTTTAATTTGCTCCTTTTCACAGTGACGGTAAGGCCTTGGTAACTAGATTTAATGCCGGAGACTGTAGAATCAGAGCTAAACAGAAACCCATTCACGGGAAGGGGACTCGTGCATGAGATTGAAAAATGCGCGGACTAATTTGAATGATTCAAACGTGTGCACCCATGAAATTAATAACAACAAAACGGCGTGTTAGGACAAGCCAGCACTGTAAGCTTCACGATCTGATTTCAGCTTTTGATGTTCTGTTGTAGCGTTTATTAATAGGCTGCTGACTCTAGAGGTGCCGTGATTGGACGGCCAGCAGATGATAAAATTTCACCTGGAAGACAATAAAACTGTCCACAAAATCTCATAGACTTGCACTGAAGGAGGGAGCTGAGTCATTTCTAGAGAGCAGAGTCTTATAGAGACTGCAGTGTAATATTGTAAATCATTTTATGACAAAATTAATGTTTTTCTTTATCATTTAAAAAGACATAAACATCATCATAGATGGATAGATGGATGGATGGATAGACACTGTTTTTTTTTATCTAGCATTTCCTTTATAAGTTCCTCATTTCAAAGTTTTTCAAGTCTTTCACTTGCTTCATTCACTGAAAGTACTGAAAACGTGTTACTGCTGTTAATTTGTTGCTTTGTCATACTATTTCAAACAAATCCTTCTGTTCATTAAAGAACCAGCCCCTGAGTGTTTTGTTTGTAAATCGGTCTATACTGATCTGTATGTTTGTTATTTGCCTTTCAACTTCCGAGGACATGATAACTCAATAGCCATCCTTTTATCCAATAAGATTCTATTTAGACTGTAAACTCATATTCACACATCTCTGTGGTGCTGGAGATTCAATGCCACAGGCAACACTGACACAACTGCGATTGAAATTTGCCCTGGTAAATTTCTACTGGTTTATCACCCACCCGTATGCCTGTGCACATCTTGTACCTGCTAAATGCATACAAAAATAGTTTATTTACTGGAAAGAAACATACAGTATGACATATGATCTATTATTTGAGTTCATTTTAGCATGCAGTGATGATTTGGTTCGCTGTGGCTACATTTACACAATATTGAAACTGGGCGTACGAGGTTCCTTCAGCTCAACTGGTACAGTAGGTTTCTGGGTTTGCAAAGGTAACTCCTGTTGTTTACTGCTAAAATGTATAATCTGAATGCACTGTAGGCCACTTTGAATGTAACGTCTGCTTAATCCAGTGTTAACTAAAATCTACACAATGTGGAAACAAACAAGCTTCGTAAATCAGAATTTGATTTGACCTGACCCACAACAGAAAAACATATACAAGAATGACCCGAATAACCAAATGCTCAAATGCAAATGCCACTGTGTGGTTACTGACATCCTGAGGCGGCAGGAATCGGTGTGGTTCGTTTGACTGCAGTACAGGGTTAAGATCAGTATAGTGACTCAGCAGAGACTCACGACTGGTGTGATCTGTGATACGCTCATGTCAGACGATGACGTGTTTGTCAGCGCAAACAGATCATATGGACACAGTGACGAAGTACAGACAAAAAGAGACGAGCCACTTTTTCATTTATGGCCAACATTTCATGTCTTGTGATTGGTTAAATACCATTGGTGTCTTTTTTTTTTTTTTTTTTTTTTTATTGGGGTTGGAGGATTAACTGGCCATAACTAGATGGCTCTACATACATGTGTAACTGGGATCCAAAATATTGCAACCAAAATGTAATTAAAGGAGAAGTTCACTTCCAGAACAAAAATTTACAGATAATGTACTCACCCCCTTACTTTTCTTGAGGAAAACATTTCAGGATCTTTCTCCATATAGTGGACTTCAGTGGTGGCTGTGAGTTTGAACTTCCAAAATGTAGTTTAAATGCAGCTTCAGATGGCTCTAAATGATCCCAGCCACGGAAGAAGGGTCTTATCTAGCGAAACGTTTTTTTTCCGGGTCAGTGCAGTTAGCGTATGTCGAAAAACGTGTTCTCCTTCAACTTCAGGATCATCCTACTTCACTGTTTTACCTTTTTTGTTAAGGGTGTTTGATCTTCTTTGCATGTTCACTTTGTAAAAACTGGGTCGGTACTTCTGTAGCGATGTAGGACGATTTTGAAGTTGAGGAAGAAACGAGATGGGAGTTTTTTTGACATACCTGAACTGTATTGAACCGGAAAAAACAGAGTTCACGCAGAGTTAGACAAGATGAGCATTTGAGGTTAAAAAGTGTATAAATTGTACATTTTTTGAGAAAACAACCAATCGTTTCGCTAGATAAGACACTTCTTTCTCGTCTTCAGAGCCTTTGAAGCTGCATTTAAACTACATTTTGGAAGATCAAGCTCGGGACACCATATCAGTCCATTATATGGAGAAAGATCCTGAAATGTTTTCCTCAAGAAACATAATTTCTTTACGTTTGAAGAAAGAAAGACATGAACATCTTGGATGACAAAGGGGGTGAGTACATTATCTGTAAATGTTTGTTCTGGAAGTGAACTATCTTGTAATATCCAAATTTGTCAACCTACAGTACATTTAGGGTCTGGTCTAGAAATGAACACATTGTAGAAGTCATGAACATTTCTATAGATGATATCTCAGTCTGTCCTTGGATGGTAACAGCTACAGTCTTGATCACTGAATGTGTTCTTCATCAAAACACACATTGTTCTTCCTGTTTTCTGTCATATTGGAGAGACATTAATCATTTTATCCATACAACAATTTTTCTTTTCATGAACGTCTGGAAAATCGATTGGAATTGCTGGATAGCTTTGCTTTAGTTTCTTTAATTAAGTGTGAAATTTACTAGCAAGTTTTACACCACGTTTTTCAGTGTTTGCATGGCCGTGCTGCAGTCACATTCAGATATTACACTCACTTTTCACCTTCCAATCAACAACTGACCGATAAATTCAAGTGTCAATGTCTGAAACCTGTCACACTATGGCAGTAGTTGGTTGCAACTTTCGTTGGATGGCAGCTTTAGGATTCGTGACATCATTTTAATGACCGCTAAGAAGTCATGAAAATACTCTTGGCACATTCCGAGTGAGGTTCAGACACATCGCAGGTGTAAATGGTGATGCGTCTCCGCTGACCGTGAGATGGTGTCGCTGGAGACGCATGCTAATACTAGGTGTAAATAGAGCTTTAGCTTCTCCTTCAGCTCTATTTAAATGTGCAGATCCCTCGATCAGGTCAATTCACAAATACAGGAGGGCATCAGGAGCCCCTGCTAGAGCACAATATCGACTCACTTCAGCTTCACGAAGCAAAAAAGCTTCTCGCACAAAAAAGGATTAAAACAGCCCGGGGCTATTTAGCGGCCAATTTTACATAATGCCACACTCTTTTCCTTTTATTGTTCTCTTTTTGTTGCCCAATTTCTTTTTCCCTCTTTAATTTCCTACCTAATGGGAAAGTTCTGGCTGCCGTTAAAGGCATTCTTCTCTTTTATGGACCGAGCTTTGAGTTTTAAAACCTTGACACTTTTATGGAAAGTAATTTAACTCCCACTTGTCGTTATTTAAGAAAATCAAAAGATCTTTTTTTTTTTATTTTATCGTTCATAATTCATCCCTGATTTTTAAAAACTTTTAGGCCGCTTTATAGAAAGACGAGTCATTATGTCAGCCCTAGATGGGATATTAACATTTCACTCTTTCGTGAAAGGAGATTATTTTCCGCTTCCTTCTTTCGTTTTTAACAATAACGTTAAACTGCGGATTATGTCTTTACTACAGTCGCAGACGTGGTCAATAGCGCACTTTAATTCTGCGCAGAAAAAACGTTCCTCAGGATTGTATAAATGACTTTTCCCCCTTTGGAATACTTTAACAGCTCAGCTGCAGGGTAAAGGAGGTCAATACTAGACTTAAACCCATTCGGTCTATCTGACAGAAACGCATGCTTGGAATAAACATCGTTAATGGGCAGAAGCAACTGCCCTCCGACCCGTCTGAAGATAACGGGCCGACTGTCAGCGAATACAGTTCACGCAATTATGAGCGAAGTTGCTCTGCGTGTCTCTAATTACTCTCAGGTAGATGGCCTTCTTGATCCGTGAATTTGCTTTAACTAAGACGCAGTTGAAATTATGATCGGCTGTCATTCAGCTGTTTTTACATTCTAAAATGATGACTTTTTGACCCGAAGGAACGTATTTGTTTGGAAAACAACTGTTTTGACAATGTGAGAATTGTGCAGTGTGTTGGTGTATCTCATTTGTCTGTCTGTACGCCAAGCAGAAGTGTGTGTGTGTGTGTGTGTGTGTGTGTGTGTGTGTGTGTTGAAAGGAAAACCTTGAATTGAAAAGAGCTGTTGGCACTGAGGCCCATCAGATGTCCATGTTAGCATTCCTGTAAGTATTCGTAGCTTGCATAGATCAATGTGTGTGTGTGTGTGTGTGTGTGTAACTCAACACAAGTATGTGAAACCAGACGTGGATGAGTTTCAAAGTGTTATTTATTTATTTATTTTTTTAAACCTACATTCTTTAAAATATCTTCTTTGGTGTTCTATGGAGGACATGCAGGTGAGTAAATGAAGACAGAATTTTCATTTTTTGGTGAACTATTCATTTAAAACAAATGTGTTATTATTAGGGAAGTCAGTTTAACGTGTTAATTTAATTAATTAGCTGTGAAAAAAAAATGCAATTAAAATATTTTAACACAGTTGGTCATCTTATATTTCATATAGTTGACTGTTGACAAATATGATGTAGGGCAACAACTCCACAGATGCAGTTATGCCCTAAAATTCAAGATATTGGTGCAAAAATAATGCCCCCGTATGTGTTTTGTCTCATGTTTATATATATCTCATATCACACGATATCACACAGGAAGTTGATATTGTGTTATATTTTAAACACTATATTATGTGTTTTTAGTCCAATTTACAGAGAACATGTTGCCTTTGAAGCCATAGCAGAATTGTTGCACGTCTCCGACCGACACAGCTGTGTTTATTTTCTGAATGAATCCGCGTTTTGAACAAATCGTGTGAATCGATTCAAAGGCCCGTTATAAAGAGAGCCATTTACTTCATTCCTGATTGAATCAGCCGTTTGAATGAATCGAATCGTATGAGTGAATGACTCATTCACTGACTCAGCAAGTGAATTTACCACCACCTGCTGGCAGATTTAGTTTCTTATTTAGAGTATCATTTTATTAAAAAAAAAAAAGAAAAAAAGAAAAATAAAAACATCAAAGGGATAGTTCACCAAAAAAAACAAACAAACAAACAACAACAAAAAAAACCCCTCTGTCATCATTTACTCACCGTCATGTCGTTTCAAACCTTTATTTTGGTGGAACATGAAAGAAGATATTTTGAAGACTGTTGGTAATAAAGCTGTTTTGATTACCAGTGACTTTTATCATATGAACAAAAAAATAGAGATTTTTCTCAAATTATCTTCTTTTATGTTCCATAGTTTACACTGCAGCCTAAATGTTTGTGTAATAAATTCTATGCTGAATCAATTAAAATGTTTCTTTCTAAAAGCTTCAGTTTGTAATGTCTACTTGATACTTTCTCATTAAACACAAATAATCATTTGTGGTTATTTTCACAGTCAAATTTATTTTGTGATTAATTAAATTCATTAATCAAAACAACATGTAATTAATTGGATTAAAAATTGACTGACAGCCCTAGTTATTATTTAACTAGCTAGACATACAGTAAATGTTTATCTAATTGTTACTTCAAAAATAAATGGATGCTCTGCAGTGAATGGGTGCCGTCAGAATGAGAGTCCAAACAGCTGATAAAAACATCACAATAATCCACAAGTAATCCACACCACTCCAGTCCATCAGTTCACATCTTGAGAAGACAAAAGCTGAAACAAATCCATCAAGACATTTTTAACTCAGTTATGAGTCCATAATCCATAATAACGCTTCCTCCAGTGAAAAAGTGGTTTGGTCTGAATCAGGAGAGAAATCTGCACAGATCACCCACCATTTACAAGCCAAAACAGTCCAAAACAACAAATATATGTGGCTGGATTTTAATGTGAGAGACAACAGGAGATGGACTTTTTACTGGAGGAAGCGTTATTATGGATTATGGACTTATATTTTAGTTAAAAACATTGTGATGGATTTGTTTCAGCTTTTGTCTTCTCAAGACAAATGATGGACTGGAGTGGTGTAGATTGCTTGTGGATTATTATTATTATTATTATGATTATTATTACAGCACTTATTCACTGCAGAGGATCCACTGGTGAGCAAGTGATGGAATGACACATTTCTACAAATCTGTTCCCATGAAGAAACAAATTTGTCTTAGCTATTTCTTTAATGCACAACATGAATGGACCGTAATATACATTTATATATATATAGAAACTGAAAGAGACACTGACTGTAGTACACAGTTCACACTAATGTTCACTATACAGCGTCTCTTGCGGCAGCTATGAGAATGCAACATGTTCTTACATTACACACAATGAACAGCATGCAAACACATTTCCAGACTCAACACCTCATGAAATTGAGATTGTGTTGCTCATTAATTAGGGAGTGGCCAAAGACAGCTTATTATCCTCCCGTTTGCATACCACATTCAGTACAGAAGCCATTAATGCTGTATGACGCTAGCTTTGGGAGAGAGTTGGGAATATCTGCCCACATACTCATCAAAAGCAGCGGCGCTGCTAAAAATAGTCGAGAACCTCTAGAGCTTCTCAAGATATGTTGGCTAAATCTCCCTGGAAGAAAGGAAAAATAATAAAATAATTGTTCCAACAGGACAAAGCTGGGGAAAACAGTCAAGGTGCCCCTGTGCTACGCCCAAACGCCTTTGTATGTTGACACACTTTCTACAGCTGTCCGATATTCTTGGAGCTATAAGTTTGGAGTTTGCCGCCATCAGTTAAGCAGTCCCTCCTGCCCTCTGCTTAGATCATTACGGCTGGGGCGTGGGCCGGCGAAGCGGGCTCAAAAAACGCTGCTGTTACAGCGATCGCGGCGGTTAATGGCCACGATGGCGGCGCCGAAGACACGGCCCCCTTCCGACGCGGCTCCGTTTGAAGAAGTCCTCCCGGGTGCAATGCCTCGAAGAGGAAAAGAAACAGACACCTAGACATCTGAAAGTGTCTTACATTAAGTACTTTTTCTTGTAGACATGCTCATCCTTCACAGAGAGGCCGAGAGCAAGGGAGCACGTCGCTGAAAACACACACGCTCAAACATACATTTGTATTTTTCAACTTCACTCGCTTCAGGAAACGAAAGGAAAAAAAAAAACAGCATTCGTATTCCTTACATGGCACATGCATTTTTGATGCTCGTCTGTGTCACGTTAAAATCCTCCCTCGTTACTTATAATCCATAATTGAAGACGTACCTGTATAATTCCCTGTGATCTCAGCTTTTGAACCTTTTAATGATGGTTCGAGTCGTGATGATTGAATTTTCTGCGTTTGAGAAGAAAGGAAGGTGGAGGAGTTTCCTCTGATGTTTTTTCTAACAGTATTGGACGTGGAGCAGCCAAGCCCCCCGTGGCATTGGCCAGGCCACTAGGAAAGCTCCGCTGGTAAGACAGAGGTTATGGCTTTGATCCCAAAAGTGTGCAAAAGAGGTAAAGACATATTTCCTATACTAAAAGGTGCTATATCACACTGAGCCTTTAAGCATGACATATAAAGGTGTTGTAACTGTCATGTGAAGCATTTCAAGTGATGTAATTGTCTGCATGTACACTCATCAGTGTGGATATTTTCTGCTTGACTAATATACTGTACGATCATCTTTGTAGTCAATATGCAATATTGAATGTGTATATATATATATATATATATATATATATGCAAAAAGAATATATCTTTTACTAATGTGATTCTGCTTTCCGCATTACCATATTAAATATTTACCTTTTTCCTTCAAGCATAACCTATAATCTCAGGTTGCTTAAATCAGGCATTCAGCAATTAGTGCGCTGTGCTGAGAACACATCTGCCAGATGACAGGTAACACATTCATGCGTATTTGAAGGCTTAGTTTTGACATGCTCCTCGTCTGCCTGCAGTCTGCAAATCTCACGTCATCGCTTATATTTTGACGCGTGTCATTAATGCCACGTTGGAGAGATAATGTGAAGTCTCATCACCTATCTTTTGTGACATATATTAAATTAGGTTTCTGTCTCTCTACGTTTCCTCTCCGAATCCCAAACGGCCTGCCCCTCTATTATCCCTTCCCACGCTGGTCGATTGTGAATGTCACACTTCGGGTAGATGTATTGGATTTTAAAAGAGTGGTTCACCCAAAAATGTAAATTCGGAGATAATTCACTCTTCCTCATGCCAGTCCGAACTCTCATGGTATTTATTCTTCTGCATAACAAAAAAGAAGATATTTGAAGAATGTTTTAGCCGTCCACGCAATGAGTGTTAATGGGGTCCGGTGGGAACGTGAAGGTGAGTTTTAGCTCATTTCTAGCTTTATGATAAAAAGCGCTTTACCGCAGATGCCAACTGGGCGATGCTCATAAGTGCATTGTTTCATCGTTCCTATTTCTTGATGTTTTCCAGTTGCTTTTTGCACTCATTTCTCTCCCTCTCTTTCATTCTCTCATCTCTGTACGACAGCAAAGGCTGATGCACAGCCGTCTTGGCTGTAAAACAGAAGCAAGTATCCCCTCTTGACCGTGGTTTAAGTTAAATCACTGCCCGCCTTTCATGAGCGGCCATATTGTCTCTTTCTTTGATGTGGGTCTGCTTTTGTGGCAATGTTTTGCTCCCTACCTGGAAAAGCATCCAGATGGAGGGAAAGGAGAGAGGGGTAAGCTCGTGTCCGCTTGCCATCTGTCCTCTATCGGGCAAGATATTCTTCTCATGTAAGAACACACACACACAGACTCGATCACACTGTTGAGCGCCTCAGGGGCGAAGCGACGTTTATTGCGAGGTGTTTTGAGCCTGTTTCACGAACTCTAGTGTGGCTGGATTGTGTCACTCTCTGTAAATGTATGGAATTATTGGAATTTGTGGTTTAATAAAATACTGGCATGTGACCGATCACTCTGGATCAGCTGGAAAATGGCATCATGACGGTGCACACAGTCCCGACTCCATTACGACCACAGTCTATTTCTACTGTGATGAAATAAAACAGTAGCATTTTCTGTGAAGCTTGACCCAGTTGTTTTTTTGTCAGAATACATGTGACCCTGGACCACAAAACCTGGCATAAGTAGCACGGGTATATTTGTAGCAATAGCCAACAATACATCGCATGGGCCAAAATTATTGATTTTTCTTTTATGCCAGAAATCATTAGGATATTACGTAAAGATCATGTTCTATGAAGATATTTTGTACATTTCCTACTGTAAATATGTCAAAACTTAATTTATGATTAGTAATCTGCATTGCTAAGAACTTCATTTGGACAACTTTAAAGGTGATTTTTCTCTTTTTTTTTTTTTTTTTGCACCCTCAGATTCCAGATTTTCAAATAATTGGATCTCAGCCAAATATTGTCTTATCCTAACAAACCATACATCAATGGAAAAAAAGCTTATTTATTCAGCTTTCAGATGATGTATAAAGCTATTTTTATTTATTTATTTATTTTTTATTATTATTTTTTAATTGACTGTTTTTTTTTTGGTCCAGGGTCACATATCTGAACGCACGCAAATGGAAATTTGGATCAGGATGATGTATTTACAGAATCGAGGTGGATTGAGAATGGGTTGTGTTAACCAGACAAACCTTTTTCACAAAGTTTTCATCTTTCAAATCTGGAAAAAATATAACCTTTGACCTTTTTATTTCTCACACAAAAAAACAAAAACATAAAGTCAGTCATGTTTTGAACAACATGATGATGAATACATGATGACAGGGTTTTTAACAGTCTCTTTAAACACCTGAGTCCTTCTCAAAACACCTGAACTGAACATTTGCCAGACAGCACTTAGAAAAAGAGCTGCATGAAATCTGCACTGAAAGAACTGAAGCAGAATTTTGCATTAGAATTTTCAAGCTAAAACAGATTTTGGATGTGGAGTTTTAAATTTGGAGTTTCAGAATGTTTGGAATTTTTTTTAAATAAAAGCTACTCAAACTACGTCTATATTCCCAAGTTGCAAGTCTGATTTCATTTGCCATTCTACTGCACTTTTCCATGTAAAAAGTTGAAAATTCCAGCTTTGAATGGAAGGTGGTGTAGCTTATTCTTTGGGTTGAGTTTGGGGTGGTGTCTTTTTCTGAAAAGGAAACCTCTTTGGAACAGGTTGTGCTCCAAATTAGGGGTTCAAGCGCGTACCCTATTGTAATTGTTAGAATCAGCAATCTCCACGTAAAACTGATCGTGCAGACCAAACCATAAGTTGTAGAGACTTGAAGGCAAGAGTTAAACTTTCGTCTCACCGTTGCAAAAGGATGCCAAAACTTTCGAAAGGGACGGGCCACTTTTAGTAAAATACCTATAACTCCTGAACAGAATGAGATATCTCCACCGGACTCAGAACACTTATGTAAAAGCTCAATCTGAGATCACAGGAAAAAATGCGGAGCTTGGCCACTTGGTGGTGCTATAAGAGGGGAAAAACATAAAAATGGCTATAACTGCGCAAGCATTTGTCCAATCAACATGAAAATTGGTGTGCATGGTCTTGGTCTGGAGTGCCACAAGTGTCTACATGGACATTTGCGTATATTAAAAAACATGGCCGCCACTGGCTGATAAATTTGAGCACCTGTTAGACAAGGTTAACAGAGGCCGATCGGAACGAAACTCGGTGGGCCTGTTCAACTCATGGCCCCAAAGGTCTGTGAGAAATTTGAAAGAAATTGGCCACTGGGGGTGAAATTGCATTTCTCAAGGGCGTAAACGATTATATGTTGTGTGTTTTTTCGCACATACACACGATATTCCTGTTATAAGATAGAACTCTAATCTTTGCCTCTAGAATCACTGCCGTCAATCAAACTGTTTGTTAAATGATTGAGAAGATGTAAAAACCTACTTTTGCGAACTAGTTCTAGGTTTTTCACTCAATCTGACAAAAAAAAAAAAAGACACTGCAGTACAATTCTCTGGACTCTCTAGGCCAATAATTATCAGAAATGTACACTTTGCGAAGCTATATCGGTGTCGTTTAGAAAAGGGGCTTGCTCAAATTTATCCCAAATCCTATAAAGCAGTCCTCGCGTCCCCCGCTCTGCATGTTTCTCTTAGTTAACACACCTGATTCTGATCAGCTCGTTAGAAGTGAGCTCCGTGCGTGAGATGTGTTCTGATTGATATGATCCCTACACAGTGTTCATTGCTCCCTACTCCCTGAGCAGGGGAAATCCGTCGAATCCTTGAAGTTTGCTTTACTTCGGCACATTCGTTCGTGGATTTACACTGCGCCGCTCCTGCAGCGTCTTCACACACAAACGAAACTTACTAGAAAAGTGTGAAATGTGACATCATATACCTCTGTAAATAAACACAATTTAAATTCACGTCCCGCACACTTTAATGCCCTTTAAATTAATTTACTCTTGTTTCAAACTGGAATCATGACGGAATATCCGGTGATGTCCACTTCGGCAGGGCACTTACGGTCGAATAGAACGAATGGCCTGCGTGATGAGAGATACATACATGGAGTTGGGAAACGCTGCTATAAAACCTGAAGGAAAACTCAAAGCTTCACGGAACCTGCTGAGCGCATGCGACAGGTGATTCTAAACGAGCATGCAAAGTTTTAAGAGGGTTGGGCCACAGCTGGTGCTATAACTGTCTGTAAATGCCATTAAAAACATTATATCTCTATGGTAAATTACCTGGATTTACCAAAAATGCTTTTTAAATCATTGATTTAGGTGAATACAAGCTTGCTAATTAATGCCTCTTTTCATATGTGCTTAAATGCCTTGAAGCACTTGAACCCTGATCATCTCTGCTTGCAGCTCTATTTATGTTTGGTGCTGCTGTAGTTCATAGAAATTATGCAGCCAGCCTTTTAAAGATTCTTAATATTTACTGATATCACCATATTAAAATCCATTCAGCAGAATTTCGCAGGATTTTATGTGGATCCGCTTTGTCTGCGCTCTGTAAAACGGCAAGATATCTGCTGACTCGCAGCATTACACGTGCCTTCATCCTCTTTCCCCTCTCATATTTCCGCAACAATTCTGCTAATCCCTCCTTTTTCCTGTTCCGGCACCAAATTGAGCTAAAACTTGTTTTAACCGCTCTAATATTGATTCTCTGCTTTGTTCGGCATATTTTCTATCTGTTGCCTCAATTAGAGAGAAAAAGGTAATTATATAGAGTGTAAAGAGAGCGTGCTTCTATTTCGGATGACGAACGCCCATCCGCTTTAATCAATAACCTTTGTCTGACGATAATGTGTGTATTTAGTAACTTGACTCAGGAAATGGATTAAAAGCTCCGAGTGAACGGGCCAGTGGACCACAGTCAATATCAGGGGAGGAAGTCGTAGCTTGATATCTGTAATGGATGTACTTGGAGGAGTTCAGAACTACAAAACTGTGTTTTTCTTCTGAAGAACTGGGTGAGAAAATACAGATTTGATTGTGTATGATATTATTTCAAGTTATTTCAGAGTGTATTCATTACGGTATCTGAGAATATAAAAGGCCTCTCATGAGAGACGGAGACGTTCGTTGTAGGAACAAAAACACTTTACATTCCGATGTATATTTGTGTTTAATGCTCTATAGAAAATGCATGTTTCCGCATGTAATGAAAGTCGAGTGACTGGGATAAAAGGCGATTTAAGTAAAAAAAATAAAAATTTTAGTAGAAACTGTAAACACTGAGACATTCATTACAGAATAAATGAACATATCAGCATCTTCGGTGTCAGGCATTTCCAGTTACATTTCTAGCTCAGCCAAGAAAAGCACACATTATGTCTTTAATCTACAGGGTCTAATGAGGAATTCAATACCAAGGCTTTTATTTGTTTCTCGTATGTGACACTGAATATGCCTTCTTAGCACTTAGCAAGTGAGCAGTCTTTCTTCAAGTTTTTACCCATGCACTAGATACTTAGTGTAAGAGCCATAATTAAAATGAGGAAAATTAACATTAAAGTTAGAAAGGCTCAAGTAGGTATTATTTTATTATTTACATGTATATCGGAAAAAACACCCCGTTTCCACCATAATGGTTTGTTCTGTTGGTTATTGGACTGCGTTTAAGCACTCTTAAAAAAGGGCGCTTTTCCTCTAAAGGAAAGAAAGACGGAGCATACAGTTTTTTGACCAGTTTATTTGTTTCTGTTTGTTGTACGAAAACATCTAGTAAATTGTCGAAAAGAAACGAAGACCCGAGTCATTTCTTTGCTCGAAAGAACGGCTTATTGCTACAACACTTAGGAAAAAGAAGAAGCACTTTTTCATAAAAATAATACAATTTCTATACTTTTTAATCTCAAACACTCGTCTTGTTTTGCTGTCCCTGGACTCTTTTTGTTCTGGTTCATGTCAGTTAGTGTATGTGGAAAAACTCTCTATCACTGTTTTACCTTTTTTGTTAAGGGTGTTTGATCTTCTTGCAAAGACTGGGTCGGTACTTCTGCAGTGATGTAGGATGATTCTGAAATCATTTTCCTTTCTTCCTTGGCTGGGATCGTTTACAACCGCATTTGTGATCGTTTGAAGCTGCATTTAAACTACATTTTGGAAGTTCAAAATCGGGGCACCATATCAGTCCATTATATGGAGAAAAATGCTGAAATGTTTTCCTCAAAAAACACAATTTGTTTATGACTAAAGAAAGAAAGACATGAACATCTTGGATGACAAGGGGGTGAGTACATTATGTGATTTTTTTTTAGTTGTTTCATTTCTAGCATTTCATTTATACTAAACACACACACAGTTCAGTATTACTTTTATCCTGTCTGAACAGGAAAACTGGAAATGGCACAATAAAAATATTCTATTAAAAATGATATTCACATATTTTTCTTTGTCTTTGCATATTATGTCTGTTTTTTTTAAGTGCCTGACAGACACTGCTGTCTCATTGACTTGATATGAGAACTTTATTAGTGGCATATTTCTTGTGGAAACAGAAGTGGTGCCACAACTGAAGGACAATTTATATAGAAATTGATATAAATCAAACTTTTAAATGTTTGAACTTAAGTTCAAAACCTAGCACTGTACAAAAATGAATAGACAGACATTTGCAACATTTCTACAGTAAAATCATATATAAAAAAAAAAAACGTAATGTAAAAAATCAAAAACTATCAAAGCAGTTACTTGTAGCCGAGTGTTAGTCTTTCACTTTCATTACCTTTTATACAAAAGGGGAAAACCTAGGAGTAATTTTGTACTGTAATGTAAACATGGACCATATATCATTCTTGTTTTAAAAAAAATTTTACAAAAGAAAACTGTATAATGGTACCTGTTAATGTTTTTAGGTCGTATAAAGTGTGTTTTTGGTGGAAACCTTTGCTAGTGTTCTGTGTGATGAGGTGATTTGAGACTGTTTTGGAAGATTCAGTGCATTTTGAATGTGTCCAGTTGAAAGATGTTTAGGAGAACAGTGTAAGGAGTGTTGAAAAAGTAACTTTAGCATTGAGAAATGTGTCCAGCGATTGTATATAAAAAAAAAAAAAAAAATAAAATAAAAAAATAAATAAATAAATAAAAATAATAATAATAATAATAACATTAAATTTGGGGCTTAAAAATGCACAAAAGTGAAAAAAACAAAAAACAAAAACAAAAAAACACCCAATAATATCCTCCATGAGCTCAGATGTTGTGACTGTCATGGCTCTCACTCAAACCCAGTTGCATCATGGGATCAGAGATGTTCAGAAAAGTTCAGGTTCTGCTTCCATTAGTGAATCAACTTTGAAAGGGTGATTATTTTTCCACATGTAGCACCTTACTTTGTGTGTATGTTTTTTTTTTTTTTGAAGATGAAGCACTTTACTCTAAGAGAAACACCGAAACCGCTGAACCAGCTCCCAGGTTGAGCTCATTCATAAGCGCCTAATGACTGAGACTACAGGGCAAATTCTGGGGAAATGTGTGCAGATGCTATAAAACCATGAGTGAGGCGCTCTTCAACATTGCCGACATACAGAAGATGTCGGTTTGCACGCTCAGACTTTCCAACAGTGGATGTGGAGTGGATTATTTATGGCCTTTATTGCCTTTGTGGTGAAAAGAGGTCGGGCTGCATCAAAGAGCCTGACGTGTGTGTGTGTGAGTGTGTACCTACTTAAACATAATTTGTACCCAACAGTATGCAAAACCTGACAAAATCTCCAAAAACCTCCCATTAAGGACGTTGTCATTTGTAAAAACATTTTTTGAAATTGTAAAAATGCAGAAAGTGCAAGTTCTGTGAGGGTTAGGTTAAGGTTAGAAAATGTATTACTTTCTGTATATAAAAACAATAGAAGGCTATGTAGTGTCCTCACGTGTGTGTACTTGTTTTTGCTACATTGTGGGGACCAAATGTCCCCACAAAGATAGTAAAACCTGAAATTTTTGACATTGTGGGGACCGGCCTGCAGTGATTAAAAATAGTGTAACGATGCAAACATGTTTTCTGTGAGGGCTAGGTTTAGGGTTAGGGTTGGGTTAGGGGATAGACAATATCGTTTGGTCAGTATAAAATCTATAGAAGTCTATGGAAAGTCCCCACAATTCACAAAAACAAACGTGTGCGCGCGTGTGTGTGAAGGGTCTAATCAGCCGAGGCAGGCATGATTCTGAGCTTTCTCTTTTTCTCCTGAAGGCATTCCTGTATTATCACATAAATCACTCTCTTAATGTGATGTGAGGAACCAGATTGTTCAAAAAGACACATCACACATGCACATTTGTTTTTATTTATTTTTTTTATTTATATATATATATATTTTTTTTTACTTCTCCCCTTGTCTCTTGGAGCAGAGAATGTAATATCACACTTCGGAGAAACTGTTAGGCTCGTGTTACCTTGAAAATGTACAATTAGCCTTCTTGGCTGCATGAAATGATTCAGCCTTTATAATTATTTCATTACTGGTGTAGTTTGCTGCGGCGCCGAACATGTTCACAAATGAGCTGCGAGAAGGATTTCTTAGTTTGCCGTTTCTAGCTGTTGTGGCTTGATTTAAATATTACTAATATGTTTTAGGTATGAGCTGTTTTCTGCTGCCCACGCTAATTGCTTTGTCATTCGGTCGGAATAAGTTGTTTTGGTCCTCGTTTGCTCCACCCATGTACGTTGCTAATTGCAGTGTTTTGGTTGGTGTGCACTTGACTTAATTATGCTGTTTAGCAAATGTCTGTGCTTTGTTTGCTGTACTGAATAGAACAGTACGATTGGTGTTTTGCTTTGCAAAATCTGTGAATTCATGTATTTATTTTCTTGCAACGGCGGTGAAAGTTTTGAGACAATTAGGCATATGTGCTCTCCTCACAGTTTAACGGAGAGCCGCTTAATTGTCTCCACTTCATAAGCACAGATCAGCGTCCTCGTGCGTCAGCCGTGCTCCGGTCTACCATATGTTTGACGGGACGTATTGATGCTCGCTGTATTATCTACACGCTAAACGTTTTGTCATGTCAGCCCTGGAAATTACAGCATGACAGGAAAGACTGCAAGAACATCATTAGTTAGTATAATTTATGGTCGTTTTGACTTTGGAGCTTTTGGCGTGGATGGGATTTTGGTTCATTTAGTTGGTGTGAAATCTGTTTCCTGAGATTTGCTGCACAAAACACCTGATTACACATGAGTCGACTGGAAACTCTGCTGCTGACAGAGTAGTGACTAATAGTGTATTATTTGCAGTGTATTCACTATGATTTATTAGATGTACATTTGCCAATCAATCAATCATAAACGAATAAATAAATAAGACATTCTTCTGTCATTTAAAGAAAACCATATATACACACATACATATATATAAATTGCAAACATTACAAGTTTTGTAAAATGTTACATTTAAATATGCAAATGAAGCATTATTTCATGAAATATGTGCTAATTTGCATACATTTCTAGTACAGAAATCTCAACACTGGATGAAGTCAGTTTCACAATTCTTCAGAATTCTTTACATATTAGAGTCAAAAGTTTTTGCAGAGGGAATTTTGGGTGTCCCATTTTTATCCCTTCATAATTCAGAAAATACTTAAAACAGACAGAAAACAATACATTTTCAAAATGTTGGAGGGAATAAAATGTTATATAAAATCAAGCAAATTAAATATGAACAAATCCCTCTGTAAAAACCTTCAGGGTATACACAGGAATAAAATTGTGACGTTTGGTGTGTGTAAGTGCTGCTGAAGTGGAGATTTATGGCTCCTTGTAGGAGAAAAAAACGGCCTTTAAAAATATGGATTGTAATTGAAATCTATGGACACAAATAGATAAAGTGCTATAAAAGAAACACTTAACAGTGTCTTTTGGATGTTTTCTTTCAACTAGTTTGAAAAAACACTTTATGAAAAACCAAAAAGCCCAACATATTAAACTTGACCCGTGCATGAAAAATCAAAAGTGTTTTTGCCTGCAGTGCCTCCCCTTAATCAGAAGAATAAATAAAATTGTTTAATATATTAAAATGACACACAATTATTTTTAATTTATAATAATATTTCACAATGTTACTGTTTTACTGTATTGTTTTTAATGAAATGAATGCAGCCTCAAAAATGTTGGTACATGGCCTCTAATTTAGAATTACAGATATAAATGCTGCTAGTGTTGAATGTGCCGTAAACGGCAGCATTCGGTGGCGCAGCCGAGATTTATTTCAGCTCTCTTTTAGCCTGCGACCTCACTCGACTCCATCAGTGGCCCTGCTGAGGTTTGAAATAGACCCAGATTGGTGACAGCGGGAGAATGACATATTGTCTCTTTCCACCTCTATTTTTACAATCCTGTTACAGTTTGTTTGACTTTTTTATCACGACTGTTAGAGAGGCGTCCCACGGCGGGCGTCCGTTTGGAGCTTTTTACACGCTTTTACACATGCCGCTAGTTTCAGAATGATGTTAGAACTTGTCACTGAGTTGTCGTGACGTGTTTGCCACCTGTATTCTCGTCGGTTAAACGCTTCGCTTTGATATTTATGGATTTACGGAGGAGCGGAGGCGTTGTGTTGCATTAGAATGGACTCGTCTTGACGCCGTGTTATGGCTTTGACTGTCAACAACAGCAGCAAGGTCATCGTCCCACGTAAAGTAAGATTACAGCACGACTACAATCTGCTGTGAATGTGGAGTGAAGCGAGTGGGTTAGCGACCTGTTTAACTACCCAATACTGAGACCCATAAAAGCAGCACGGTCCCCCCATCACAGTGAAATTTAACTCTCATCTGATCTGAGGTGACTTTCCGTGTTGTCACTAAAAGAAGAGACATTCAGCTAAAAGCTTTACAGCGCTTCTCATCTCTTCATTTAATCAGCGCAAGAGATATAAAGGGATGCAAGATATTGGATTTTTGCAGATATGCCAATGTTTTTTAAGTCATTTTGGCTGATAGCCAATGCTGATATATTTCCTTTTGTGTGGAAACAACTGAGATTCTAAACAAGTTATTTTTAATTTTGGTTAGTTTTCACAAAAACGTACTTGTTAGACTGCCCGTTAGACTTACCCAAAAGCAAATCTCAAGTTTAACCACTACAGAGACATCAGAGCCAGCGGTAAATTCCAGAATATCTGTCCGCGGTGAGGCTGCTCTCGGTGAGCTCGTGCCCTGGAGCTCTGAAACATCTCTGAAAACGTTATCTTTATTAACAAACTGCATATCTGAAGTCAAAACAAGTACATTCTCCCATAAACAACTTAAAACTACTTTCCATGACACAAAAACAGCATTGTTTATAAAATTATAATGGATGTGGGCGTCCACCATGACACACACTGTGAGGAAAAACCACAAGCGGGTGAAATAAACAGTGAAACAGCTGGTGTTCTGATGTCACAAGAATGTTGAACTACTCTCAGCCAATCAGATTCGAGGACCAGAAGTAACTGTTGTGTGTACATACGCAGCAGTTCAACAGAGATTTTTCCAGAATGTTTATAATATTTTACTCTATTTCTTACCAGTGGTGGATTTATTTATTTTTTTCAACTTATAATTAAAAAAAGTACATAATATATTTACATTTAATAAGAAATCAAGCCTTAATGCAAAGTATATATCATTTATAAAGCATAGAAAATATACAATATGTAAAAAAAAAAAAAAAGTATTTTTGATATTTTATAAATATTTTCAAATACACATTTTTCCTCTATATGACTGTGATTTTAAATCCTGTTTTTTCCTGCGTGTGAATGAGCGGTGTCGCGGGTCACTGTGTGTCTCAGCGTCATATGTGAGGTGATTCACTCTAAATCTGCTTGTGACATGTGAAATGTCATGAAAAACCATTAGGACACATTGTGATTTTTGTTTCCTTTATTTCCACCTTGTTGGCCTTATGTGAGAAATATCCCACATGTGTGTCACCACATGGAGTTTTGGAAGAGAGGAAAAAAAAAAACATTGATTTATAGATTTTGCTGGAATGATGACACGTGGTGTATCTCTGATTCTCTCAAAGTACTTTATGTCAGTAATAGCATTCAGTTCATCAAAGAGTAGCTGTTGTATTACTACTGTGATAATAAAAAGAACAAAAGAAACAAATGTACATTTGGGAACAGGTGTTTTTGGGGCATCATGTTTTATTATATTATTATATTTTTAATTTTCTATTAGACTCTTTTCTATTTTCTATTAAAACTTACATTTTAAAACAATAATCTGAGGTAAACTATGTCAATATTTATTGATTACTCCTGTCCCACAGCTGCATTTTCACAACACCAAACCCTTTTATCAACAGTAGAGTTTATTACTAATGTTTTTCTTTTCTTTTTTTAAATGTTCTTTTCTTTTCTTTTTAAAAGAAGTGACTTTCTACCTTGTTACCAAGGAGACAACCGTTTTAAAGAAGAGCCTGAGATGAAATATAAGACTAAAGGACTGCGTGTGATGTGTGAAGAAAACAAAGAAAAACATTTAAAATGATTTGCAGTGTCATTTTAGTATTATTTATTTATTATTTACTGTTATAGTATTTAATATTTCTTATTAGCCTTTGTTTTGTTTTGATTTTAATGTGCTTTAGTAATTTGATGTGCCTGTGCCATTAGTTTGTCTATTTTGTTTTGATTTATATAAAAATAGTAAGTCAGTAACTTTAGTGTCTGAACATAAACTTATTTTATGTCAGTTGCAACATTTCTGATATTCTTTTTTTATTTAGGTTTTTCATCTGCTGTTTATATGTATATCTTTAAAATGATTTTTATTAGTTTTCATTTTAGTTAACACTAACAACACTGATCACGTGTGAGCAGAGTAGTTTTGAACGTTAAGCTGTAATTCTGTTCAAATTTTGCTGGTCTGAAAATATGACGTAGTTTAGCATTCATGTAATCCTAGCTACAGAATTAGCTTTACTAGACAAAGGAGTCAGCTGCCTGAAGTGTGTATACGTAATTTCCACTAGCGTTACTCCCATCACAGTATATCAAGCACAATACATCATCTGAGAAGTGCTGGTTGTACTTTCTGTGATCCACAGGGCGAACACACTCATGGTTGAAGAATCTCAGTTCTCTCATTGACGGATGCAGTGAGTGATGTTCGGCAGAATTGTGAACGCAGTATGTCGTCCTGATGTTCTCGCTAATGTTTTAGCTGTTCTGCTTCATTTAATGTATTTGTTTTTCATGTCCATTCAAATAAAAACCGCCTGATGTATTATAACGACGTACGAGACGCTTAATTGTGTTTCTGTCCACCTCACCTTTACCTCACAGTATTGAAGAGGACAGAAACGTCTTTATGTTTCCCTCAGACGGGAATAACGCAGTCGTCAGTTGTTTTGCTGCTTGACTCACTTCAGCGAGTGACAAAATGAGTCCATGTATGGAGGAAACGGAGGCAGTGAAAAGCCTGACGGAAGTGTGACGGTGAAGTGTGTTGTGTGAGTTTAGTGGATGCTGCTGCAGCGCTTAAGCAGGCATGAACAAAACAAGACATCACTAATGAGTGAGAGACCGAGAGCTGGAAACAGGCACTGTTCTCTTACCGTTCTTGTTGTGGCTTCTTATCCTTTCTTTTTTTATCCACAAGTGATATTTTATTTATTCGTCTATTTATTTGTAGCGGATGCCGGTGGTTACATTTCTACAGCTTAAGCGTGTGTCTGCGTTTGAGGCCTTCAGTGTTTTGCCCCTTCAGAATAGCTCAGAAAACAGCCAAAAGTCCAGCCCGAATCAAAGTCAGATTTTTTCTGTATCTGAAGGTCAGACGTTCAGCAGAAGCAGGCAGACGTGTTCTGATCGAGCCATGTGCCTCACACACACACACACACACACACAGGTTTGTTTTTGTGAACTGTGGGGACTCTCCATAGACTTCTATAGATTTTATACTGACCAAACGATATTGTCTGTCCCCTAACCCAACCCTAACCCTAAACTTAGCCCTCAACGAAAACATGTTTGCATCGTTACACTTTCAGATAAACACCATTTACTGTTTTTAATCACTGCAGGCCGTCCCCACAATGTCAAAAATTGCAAAAACAAGTACACACACACACACACACACACACACACACAGTCTCTTCCTCTCATACCGTTCAGGTCCAGCAGAGGGGGGAAGCTGGTCTGTGGGTCAGACTCATCCTCACTGCCACATGTTTATGTCTTTAAGCACATGGATTTTTTTTTTCATTTTCAGCACTTTATGACCTTGGCATAAAGACATTTACCAGCATTTCCTGTAAAACGTAACATATTTGACCCTGGACCACAAAACCAGTCATAAGGGTCAATTTTTTAAAATGAGATTTACAGTAGTCAACATTTGAAGTGGATCAAAAAACTTTTCATCAATGTTGTCCTAAAACCAAAACAATACCCATTCTTGTCTTAGGACGACTTTTTTTGATCCACTACAAATGTTGACTACTGTACACATCATCTGAAAGCTGAATAAATAAGCTTTCCATTGACGTATGGTTCGGTTAGGATACAACAATATTTGGCTGAGAAACAGCTATTTGAAAATCTGGAATCTTGAGGGTGCAAAAAAATCAAAATATTGTGAAATCGGCAAAAGTTGTCCAAATAAAGTTCTTAGCAATGCATATTTTTCTATATATATTTATGGTAGGAAATTTACAAAATATCTTAATGGAACATGATCTTTACTTAATATCCTTGATGATTTTTGGCATAAAAGAAAAATATAGAATTTTGACTCACACAATGTATTTTTGGCTATTGCTACAAATATACCCGTGATACTTATGACTGGTTTGTGGTCCAGGGACACATATTAAAGGCCACTTGTGTATCTTCTAATTTAATAGATTTTTTTATTATTGTTTTTATTATTATTATTTCAGAATTTTATTTCGTTTTTCTTTTTTTTTTTTTCTTTTTTTTTAATTGTAGTTGTAATATCAGCACAACAGTGAAAATTTCTTAATTTAAAATCCTAAAATAATTTATTTCCAGGTTTTCCTTTATTATGACAGGATAGATCAGAAGTGACAGGAAGCAAAGTGGGAGAGAGAGATGGGGACGGGATCGGGAAAGGTCCTCGAGTTGGGATTTGAACAGCTCGGAGCGCAACGGCACTGTACGTCGGTGCACTGCCCACAAGGCTATCGGCGCCGACATTTCCAGGGTTAAATTGCAGAAAAAATATTTTTGATGTTTGATTGTCTTTTTTAGATGTCACTGCTCAGCTCATATGCTTTCAGTTGTTCTTTTTATTCTTCGGATATACTATTTTTTTTTCTCCACAGTTTAGGTTAACTCAACCTCAGCTTTATTTATATAGCACCAATAAAAACAACGATTGTTGGCCAAGGTGCTGTACAATCAATCAAATATCAACATTAACAATAACACTATGAACAACGTCAATTACAACTCAGAAAAGACCCGACACAGCACAATTAACTACAGTTAAAAGTCAGAGGCTGTAAACTCATTCAGTGTAGAGACAGTCCTATTAGAAACCGGTGGGCTGTTCCGGAGTTTCAGAGTCAGGTTGTTGACATTAAACACTTTTGATATGTTGTGTTAAAAATGGTGAAATTCTACCTAAAACTATAGTAGTCAACATTTGAAGTGGATCAAAACCTTTCAGAGTTGTTCTAACACCAAAACAATGGCCGTTCTTGTCTTAAAACGACTTTGATGAACTTTTTTGGATCCACTTCAAATGCTGACTAGTGTATTTTAAACACCAATTACAAGATGTTCATTCAAGACCTGATTTCAGAGAGTACACAGAGCGTCTGTACTTCATTTGTCACGCCGCTGTACTTAAAATAAACCAGCGAAGGCAAAAACGCAAATGGCGACATTTAGCTGAAAGCAGCTATGAGCAGCTACACAAAGTGAAACACTTTTTGTTAGAGTACATTCAGAAAATTTTGAACCCAAAAACCTTGATGACTGAGAAAGTAAGCGAGACCGAAGCGTGGTCGTCTTCTCTTGTTTTTGTTTATTAGCTTAGAAAACAACGGAAGCCGTACGGTTCGCTGCAGCCGCTACGTCTGCGGCAGGAAGGCGTAGGCGTGCGGCCGAGGGTTTGGATTTCAGCAGCTCTTTGTTTTACGAGCCTTTACGAGGCAGATACTGCGTCGACTTTAGCGGCCCTTGATGAGCCATTTAGCATGCTAATCATCTGACATCCTGCTCGTTAAAGAGGGAGAGAGAACGAGAAGAGCTCGAAAGAGTGGGTGAAAGCCAAAAAGTCTCTCTCGCTCCCTCTACGTCTGCTTTCCTTTGGGGAGCTTTGATGGAATGAATGCATTATTGCCATTTCTCAGCTGCCCATAAATTAAAAGATAACAACAACATGTATACGGCGTGAAGATTAGTTTTGTCCAAGTGCTTCTAATTATTTTCCGCCCAGCAAGCTGCGGCAGGCGCTCCGATATTGATGAATAACTTTACGACGGCCTTCGACGAGCCGTGATTGTTTTGGGAAAGGCGGCGTGCGGTTTATGTGGAGGCACGTTCTCTCCAGAGCGGTATTAGTTGCTCGGTTTGGGTGCGAAGCGGAAAAAAAGGTTTAATTAGCAAAGCAATAAAGTCAGAGAAAGAGAGCAATGCACCGCCTCGTGAAGAAATTACATCTCCATTCCAATAGACGGCCCGTAGCTGCCGCCGCCGCTGTCATTGTCCTCTCCAGTGCAATTCGGACACGTTTTTAATTGCTCTACACTCATGTATATTTATATCAAGTGCCACGATTTTTTGTTTCAGACGCCAGGTTGTAGCTAAACTTCATTATCGGAACTCTGTGTGTGTGTGTGTGTGAGGCGGTGACTGTGAGTTCATTTCATCAAACACACACACACAAACACATCTTAGGGCTGGGAGACATGGCCAAAAATATGATCACAATATTTTTTTTTCATATCATATGGTATAGATTTTAATCACATTATTCATTAATAGGGCAGGAAATGCTTTCCACATGTCTGACCTTCAAAATGAAGGTAAAAGCTTGTTTGTTCACAATTAAACTCCACAGAGTAACTACATTTTAATATAGAGCCACATGAAATCAGTTTTCCTTTTCTCTAAATTCTGTATTTTCTTTTGATTGTTTTCTGGATTCTGTGTTTTATGCAGTGGTGGATAAAGTACGTGAAAGCCACACCTAAGTAAAAGTACAGATATCTCACCAGAAAAGGACTTTAGAAGAAGTTGAAGTCACTGTTTAGAATATTACTTGAGTATGTGATATTTATTGTACTTTTTTTAAATATTAAACGTACTTAAGTATTGAAAGTATTCAATCCTTCAGTACAAGAATATCAAGATTGTGTTCAGTTTTAACTCTTCCATTGTTCCATTTTGTATCTTTGGGTAAGAACAAAAATCACTTCATCCAGTACTTAGCGTCATTTCATTCTACATAAAAAAAACATTTCTGGAATCTGCATCTGAAATGGCATTTCGATGTATTTACGCGGTTTAGTGTAGCTCAGAGGGGACATGGATTCATAAACCTACAGTTACAAACACATAAATAATGCTTTGTTTTAAACCTAAAACATTGAATTCTGATATTTGAAATTGTTTAAAACATGAAAAAATAGACAAAAAATGTGAAATTAAAACTCAAGTAACTCAAGTTAATGTGTGAGTCATTGAGATTCAACAGTGGGTTCTATTTACACAGTTAAAATAGCATGATTTTCTGGTATTTATAATACTTATTGCAAATAGACGCAATTATCTGCACCTCAGTATTGTAGTACGTTAAAACAGTAATTATGTATTGAGTGTAAATTATAGTTTTAATTCAATTTATTAAATGGTTGCCGCCTTATTAGGACAGTAAGCCCTGCCCACACTAACCCTAACCTATACTTTATTTTCAACTTTTCAATTATTTCCTTCATTTTTATTGAAAATGAATGCCTTTCCGATATGATAGTTTTAGAAAAGGGAGTAAAAAAGTTTGCCAGAAATCAGATTTGAACCCGGGTCGATTGTAACGAAAAGAAGTGTTGTAGTGTTGACTAGCCCAGTCACACACAATGGGGGGCGGAGTTAGTGTAAATAGCCTCTGCCAACAAGGCGGGCTGTTTGCACTTAGTGTAAATAGACACTCTGCATTGTTTATCACCCAGCCCTGCTTCAGTCCCTAAAGTGTTCTCGCAGTGGAATCATGGCGGCTCTCAGCTGTTCATTTTGATGTAACCTTTAACGTGAGCCTTTCAATATCCTTCCCAGATGGCCGGGAGAACGGCTTCCGTATCAAACGCGCTGACGCTGTTCGTTTTCGCCCTTGCCGACGCCCTTCAGTCGCGGCGACCCGCGCTCTCGCGCCTCCATTTGGCTTACTTACCTTTTATTAGTGTTCACCCTCGCCTTGACATTTCATCAAACGGGCCAGCGTCACTGATCTCGGGGTTTGTGTTATGAACAGGCCACACACACACACACACACACACACACACACACAGCCGTACGTGTCCTATGTGACTGACAAACAATCACAGCGGCTTGTTTACACGGGCTCACGCTTGAACCCTTAATATAAAGAAAGCCATACGTGCTTGTCAATACACAGGCCCAGCATGACCCTCTCTCCATTTCGTCTGGAAATCAACTCAAAGGCTCGTCTGTGTCTCCGGTTTTCTTGGTGATGATGAAGTAGGTTGAAGTGCCTCTTAAATTGGTATTAAAGGCTTAGTTTAAAGGTGTAAAAGCTGCCTTTTTTTTGACCTGATTTCTGTTGTGGAATATAAAATGTTATTTGCATTTCCACATATTCAAACATGGACATTTGAAAACAATTATCAAACATTTTATACCATGAGATTTGAGAGCCACAGCAGAGGCAGTGTTCCATTACATATTTTTTTCATAATTTTTGTAAGAAATCTTTAGTCAGAATGTAGCAACTGTTGTGATGTTCAGTAGTTTAGTCAGTTTTTTTGCATTGTTCAGTAGCTAATTTGATGAAATTGAGCAAAGATTTCTTGGAAACTAGCTAAAATAATATATTGTAAAGTTTTTTTTTTTTTTTTTTTTTTTTTCCAGTTAATGACAATGACAATATATTCACGTGTGGACATGCCCCGTAGAAGAGAGGGGTGGGGTGAGCAGTAGCTCATTAGCATTTAAGGAGACATGCACTGAAACAGGGCCACTGTGAGCAGAGCTGTTAAAAGGGTATTGTTTTAATGAGCATTGAGGAATTTTAACCAAAGTTACAAATACTTCATATTCATAAAGACCCTAAAGAATCTTGTGGAGAATGGGCATCTGATGACCCCTTTAAAAGTTTGGGCCAGTACTACTACTTTTTTTTTTTTTCATCATTCAGGAAACAACACAGTATTAAGAGTCAAGTGTGTGTAAACTTTTGAACAGGGTCATTTTAATAAATTCAACTACTGTTTTCTCTTGTGGACTATATGTAAACAACATTTATGTGAAATATCTTATTCAGGTCACTACAAAATAAAAAATAACATGCATTTTGTATGATCCCTCTTATTTTGATAAAATAATGAACATTTTGCAGATTCTGTAAACTTTTGACCTCTACTGTGTGTATATATGATTTTTGAATCTCAGCAGTGTTTATCGTCATTTTCTTTGACTGTATAAAATAGACCAGCATGAACATTTGCAAAAATCTCCTTAAAGGTTCCATAGAAGAAAGAGAAGTTGATGAAAAAAATTATGTAAATAAAGAGTAAACAGACTGTTCCTTTATCTGTAAATCTATGCTTTTTGGCTAATTAATTAATATTTTCTTTACATATTAAGTCAAAACAGCAGAAACATATATGTTAACATTATTTACCAATTAAAAAGACGGTTTCAGCGGCCAACATGTAGATGCGTCTGCTGCACGATGCCATGCGTGTGTGCATTTGTAATAGTTTGACTTGCTGCGCACCAAACAAATATTTCGGTTCATCGAGGTTGTGTTTGTTGTGAAGGAAAAGGAGCTTCCTTTGTGTCCCAGAGATTAGCCGTGTGTTCGGCCGTATTGTGGAAATGTGGCCTGCGTCCGTTAATTGCCTGAGAGACGCCCAGTCACACACGCTTTGTGCATGAAAACACCTGTCACCGTCATTGTCTCTGATCCCCAAACCTGTTCCAGGCTGCTGGGGAGGGGTGTGTGTGTGTGTGTGTGAGCATCGAAGGCTGTAAGCATAGCAGGCTACGGAAACGAGGTTTGCCAACAGACAATTACAGAGGAAAGAGCGTGCGGTTGAGAGTTGTAACTACTCTCACACTGGGAAAATACGACGCCGAGCCAAAACTCCAGCCCGGCTTCCCAGCAGCCCCTTTCCCGCTCACTCAACGTAATGCCCAATCAAACGCTGTGAAAATTTACAGCAACACTTTAATTATTGATGCTTGTTCTCCTGCATTAGTTGCTCTGTGGTGTTTACACGATTCGGATCCGCAGTTGGCCACTCCACGCTTCTGCGGTCAATAGCGGAACATGGATATGGGTTTTCGCCTGTGAATTGGATAAATGAGTTTAGTTATTGTCCTGCGGCGGGGGGGCAGGGTTTCATTTGTATTGCGGCGAAATCTGTGAAGTGTGATATATTTCAATTTAGACCAGAATTGGAGAAATTGAACCGCAGTTTGCTGCCATGAATATCATTTTATGGATGTTTGTGTTTTTTTGGTCTTTTCAAGATGTTCGATCTTTTTTCTGCCGCTCGTCTTTCATCATCACATTGCTGTACGTAATTGATATAGTGAAGGTTGTTTGCCGCCTCACTTTACAACGGTTTAATTAAACGCTAAAAGAAAGTGGGAATGCGTGTGTAATTGAAAGCTAAATTAAATTATTGTATTTGCTCAGCGGAGATGCCTCGCGGGTACGCGGCGGGAGAGACGGATGCTCGGCGAGACGACGGCCCGCCGGTGCCCGACGCGCAGACGCACGCGCGCAAACAATATTAAAAACAATATTAATTTCATCAACTCTAACGCAATATGAATATCCTCCAGGCGGAGCGCCGCAACATTTTCGGTTATTAATTTGAGAGATTGTAATAACTCGACATGCTGTCTTCACCTGCAAATACATTATTCAAAATTAAATGATTAAAACTGGAGTTCAGCACTCCCTGCCCTGCATTAAACAGCGTCGCTTTAAACTCTGTTTGAGTCCCACGGCCTTTCTGCAGCACTTTTTACCCTGTGGGAAGAATTTTGATAAACTGAGGAAACAGACGTTGCCTTCTGATGAAGATAAAGCACGAACAAACTGTTAGAGTTCAGCAGCGTCTTCTACACTAGCAGCAGAAGCTTGATTTTGTGTGAAATGTGTCAAAATTCAGTTCTTAATGCAATGCAACAGGTCTCTTTACCTGCTGAAAAGCTGGAGGAAAGTGTGCTCTTTCTAGTGACGTAGATTGACTGATTGCGGTCAATGATTGGCCTTAATGTTAAGCACTTTAATACACTTCTGTTATGAACTTGTTTTTATTTATTTATTTATTTATTGGTGGGTATGACTTCACAAATGTCAGGGATATAATTCTTTCACAGTAATCTTTCATTATTGTAAGAAATTACAGTCTGCCTCGACCCAGATTCCACTTTAAGCATTTAATCATGCTCGTTTCCCCAAATGGCTTAATTATTATAGAAAAGAGGAAAATCAACAGTTATGCTGTTTCTAGACCATTTGGGATAATCACATCCTGAGCAAATGGTGACCCATTGTAGAATGGGAGCGGGTGGGACACTGAGAACCACCTCAGACAAAGGGTGCCAGAACTTAATGAACATACAGACCACAGCTGTGACGAAAGGAGCAACTTCATTTACAGTAAGGGTAGTAAACTGAAACTGTATAAAAGGTTTGAGCTTAGGAGTTCAGGGGTCCTTTCCGACTACGTTGAACCCGAAGTGGAACTTGTACTTTGCCACTGCTATGCTGCAATAAACATCTTCATCAAGATCTTCTACGTCCTCTTCACTTTTTCTTTCCTATAAAAAGAATATTTTAGCAAAACTTTAACACTGCTTAAGATCTCCCGAATAAAACTGCATGCAGCTAACATTCAAAATAGATGCATTCATGATGGATGTCAAAAACAGTTTTATCTTCATTTTTTTTTGCTTTTATACACTTCTTCTTTAATGAAGTTTTTTTAGTTTCTGTCAAAAAGTATTTATTTAAGTTATTTATAATAATCTTTCAATATTATACAAATATTATACAAAAATAACATTTTAACACCTTTTCACAGCTTATTAGTGTAGAAAAATCCTCCAAATAAAAACTGCATGCTGCTAACCATTAGAAACATGGAAGAAAAAAAGAAAAAATGGATGTAAAAAATACTTTTAGCTTGGTACACTACTGCTCAAAAGTTTATTTATTTTTAAATAAATCTCTTATGCTAATCAAGAAAACATTTATTTGATCAAAAATGCAAAAATGCAAAAAAACAAACAAACAAGCAAACAAACAAACAATACTGCAAAATGTTATTACAATAGAAAATAATGTTTTTTATTTTAATATACTATATTTTTTTTTAATAATGATTAAAATGAGAAATAATTAAAATTAGGAAAGGAAAGGAAAGGACGTGACATGAGGCCAAGTATGGTGACCGTACTCGGAATTTGTGCTCTGCATTTAACCCATCCAAGTGCACACACACAGTAGTGAGTAGTGAACAAACACGCACACACACACACACACACACGGTGAACACACACCCGGAGCAGTGGGCAGCCGTATTGCTATCGCTGCGGCGCCCGGGGAGCAGCTGGGGGTTCGGTGCCTTGCTCAAGGGACTCACCTCAGTCGTGGTATTGATGGCGGAGAGAGCGCTGGTTATTCACTCCTCCACCTTCAATCTCTGCCGGACCTGGGACTCAACCCGTAACCTTTCGGTTACAAGCCCGACTCCCTAACCATTAGGCCACGGCTGCCCCAGGATATGCAAATATATTTAAGATTATATGAAAAATATGTTATTACTTTTTTACTTGATAGTTATACTGTGTTTGCAGTAACTGCAGTAATTTTTTCCCCCTCACTTGTTGTGACACTCATGGCATACTGATGGTCAGATTTACTCTGGTGGACTTTTATGATTTTATGCCTTTTTTTCTGAACAATCTTACATTGCTGTACAAATCAGTATGAATTCATACAAAAGTCAATCCGAGTCTTTCCTGTTTTCCTGTCATCATTTACTCACCTTCATGTCATTCAAAACGTTGACTTTTTTACTTCTTCTGAACACAAAAGAGGATATTTAGAAGAATGTCTGGTTTTCCTGTACATTTCCCTGACCTCTTCACCCCATATTCACGGAATCGTTCCTTTCAGCCGCTCCATGAATTCCCTCAGCTGTCCTCGTGTGGCTGTAGTCATTATTGTGTTCGCCATTTAAGACCCCGCAAATCCCCTTACAGTCTGAACATAGATGCCTCTTTACAATGACAGGCTTTCTGAAACCCTGGAAAAACCCTCTGTGGCCCCCAGGGGTCTTTACCTGAAAGCACCAAAGGCACGTTTTGTCCACAGGTTTTGAAGCAGCCAATTAGCACGGCTCGTTCCGCAGCGAATTACGACTTTAAAGCACCTGAAACGACGCGTGACGACCGTACATCAGGCTGTGGTTTCCTGGACTGAATCTTCGCGTTTGCTGTAGAGTTATTGGATAATTGGCACCAGTGAAATCCTGCAGCAGGAGCCGGAGCGCGTTTCTTCTCTCCTCAGATCTAGTGATGTGGTGTTTGCACAGAGCGGGGCAGCTCGCTGAAGCACCAAGGTCACACAACTCTCTTAGTTTTCAGCCTAAATTACTTTTCCTCGCCGTTTTAGCGGAGTGTGTTTTCCTCCTAACAGCGTTGTTAAGGCTGTTGTGAATGTATGTTTTTCTAGACCTCATTTTCAATGCATTTTCTCATAACCCCTGATTTTTTTCCTCAGCGTGTTCTGTCAATTAATGTAATTGCTGCTGAAAATCGGACACAAAATAAGTTGTGCTTGTGAAGTTCCTCGAGGGCAGCGTCGAGCCCGACACAAAGCGCGGTGCAAAAGGTCTGCTGTGTCTGCAGATACGCGGATCATCAGCCTCCAGAAGGTCGAGGAAAGGTCGCTTTTACCTTTGAGCGCTTTGCTGGCTTTGAGCTCGCCTTTCGTCCACATGCTCGTCGAACATCACCTACGCGAGTCACGCTACAACAGAGATTATTAATACCGGACAAAAGAAAATACTGTTTGAGGTTCTCAACACTTGCCCACTCTAAAGTTTTACATAGACGTACAGCACAGAATTACTGCACATTCATCAGTCCACTTTTTTATACACTTAAGTGTTTTAAGTATTTATTGTTTAAAAATACATACTGAAAAGGCAATGCATACATTATATCATTTTCATATTTGAAGTGATTTCTTTATTTGTTTGTTTGTTTGGCATTATTATTTTTTTTTTCTTAGAAGAAAAAATACACAATCACTAATCTTTCAAAATATTTTGGGTCATTAAGATGCCTTTTTCAAGGAAGGAAGGATCCTTCCTTCCTTCCTTCCTTCCTTTCTTTCTTTCTTTCTTTCTTTCTTTCTTTCTTTCTCTTATCCATTAAGGATGCATTAAATTGATCAAAAGTGATGGTAAAACTTTTTATAATTTTACAAAACATTTCTATTTCAAATAAATGCTGTTCCTTTGAACTTTCTGTTCATCAGAAAAAAAACAAAAAACAAAACAAAACAAAAAAATCCAGAAGAAAAGGATAAGTTTCCACTAAAATATTATGCAGCACAACTGTTTTCAACATTGATAGTAATCAGAAATGTTTCAACAAATCAGCATATTAGAATGATTTCTGAAGAATCATGTGACACTGAAGACTGGAATAAAGATGCTAAAAATGTAGCTTTGATCACAGAAATAAATTACATTGTAACATATATTCATATAGTAAACAACTGCTTGAAATTGCAATAACATTTCAGAATATTTCAGTTTTACTGCATTTTTTGTACTGTATTTTTGATCTAAAAATGCAGTCATATGAACATAAAAAATACATCAATAAATCTTACCAACCCCAAATATTTGAGCAGTATTGTGCCTAAAAACATATTTAAAAAACAATTTTCCACAAAATAGTCATGTAGGGGAAAGAATAAAATAAAATAAAAGGTAAATAAGCATGTAAAAAAATAAAAAAAATAAAATAAAATAGAAGACTTCTGCAGACCCTCCAGAGAGAGTATCAATGAATGTATGAAGGTTTTGCATGTGAAGCGTGCAGCCATCTGACAACCCTTAACGCACACCTAGAAACAGCCTAGCGTTCTGGCACTGTCTCTGTAGTAGCTGTAGACTGTTGTTTATGTGATTCATTTCAATGTTAGGTGATTATTTTGCTCCTTTTCTGCACCTTTACTCACTTTTGTAGCTTTTCAACGTTCAAGGACACGGTGCGGCTAAAACAGCCTTTTGGCCTCGATCTCTATCAGTGTCACAGACATGATGGGAAAGAGCTCTAATGATGATAGAACTGCTAATTTGAAGGCAGTTATTGCTGACACAAACAGTGCTTATACTGATTAGAGATGCAATTTAGAAAGTTCCACCTTCAAGGCAGGATCACGAAAATCATTAATTACTCTCCGAGGAGTTTTTCTCTTCCTTCCGAACCAATTTTCGCATGTTCTGCGCGTTGCAATCATCCTTGTAGAACAAGAAAGGTTGGTCTGACCTCCCGTCGGATGGTTAATTAGTACTAAACCTCACTTCTTCATCTCTGTGCTTTGTTTAAATCGTGTTTATTAATTTTTTTTGTAATGTCGGAATTTGCCAAAGCACGCTCCTTTTCCGCTTTGAAATTAATTTAGCTAAATTGTTTGATAGGAAATAATTGCACACAGTTAATCTCAGTTAAATCCGAATTTATGCGTCGTGAGAATCGTCCTCTGGTAAATACGATCTGCTAACGCGACGCCGAAGTTCACCTCGGTCTCCGTTAGTCGCTCTCCTTCAAGTATTAAAATTAACATTCAGGTCTGAGCCGCATTAATCCAGGTGCGGGTTGAGAGCGGCGGGTCAGGCGTTCGGCCCGTGTGAACGGCGGCTCGATGGGAAAGCGGGGACGGGCGTATTCTCATTTCTTCTGCCTTGATGTGAGCTGATGAGATGCAGAGCTGCATGTTGATCAAGTGCTAAAGGAAGGATCGACATGTGCGCTCGACTCTCCAGCACCGTTTCTTCTGTCCTTCAAGAGCTTTAAACACTGTAAACCACACCACACCACTGTATACAGCACTCCAGTTACACATGCAAGATGTCTGGGTTCTTTCTTTTTCTTTTTGCACGCTAACCCTAACCCTAACCCTAACCCTAACCCTAACTGAAACATTTAGCAAAGTGTGTGTCCAAAGTGTCCATCATTTATATAAAAATAATGAAAAGGCAAGTTATTTTTTAAGGCTTTATAATTAAAAGTAAATAATTTAAATTTATCATTATTTTTTATTTTTTTATTCTTATTTAGTGCATGCTTAATATTTTGCTGGAATCTTTGATACTTTTTCAGTGTTCTTTAATGAATAAAAAGTTAAAAAGAACAGCATTTAACATCTAAATCTTTTGTAACAATATAAACTACCATTTAAACTACTGCATTTTTAAAATTTTGTATCCTTTTTTTTGAAAGCAATTAACATTTTTATTCAAAAAGGTTGTTTTTAACTTATAAAAAGTGATAGCAAAGACTTATTATAGCAAAGATATTGTTACAAAAGATTTCTATTTTGAGTACATGCTGTTCTTTTTTTACTTTTTTTCATCAAAGGATCCTGAAAAAAAACACAAAATCACAGGTTCCAAAAAATATTAAGCAGCACAACTGTTTCCGACATTGATAATAAAAGTAATAAATCATAATATTAGAATGATTTCTGAAGTAACAGCTGATGAAAATTCAGCTTTGCATCACAGGAATAAATTATATTTTAAAATATATTAAAATAGAATACCATTACTTTAAGCTAGTATAATATTTCACAATATTATTGTTATTTTCTGTATTTTTGATAGTAAATGCAGCCTTGATGAGCATAAGAGACTTATTTAAAAAAATCTAACAGATACCAGATTTTTGAATGGCATTGGCCTTTATTTTGCATTTAATTAGATCTGAACGGCTAATTCCTATTTTTGTTTTTGTTTGTGTGATTATCTGTAGAACGTAATTTGAAGCTATATCAAGCACCTACATATAAGACTATAATAAATGACACATTTACCTCTGATTAAATAAATAAATAAATAAATAAATGTGTCTGATATGAATTTATTTTCATGATAAATTATTTAAAAATAAGATAAAAGGATTAATACATTAAAATTAGTCTGTCTGTCTCTACCTCTTGTAACTTGTTGAAAGCTCAGTAGTAAAGACGACCAGGGCCAGGGTCTGTGTGAGCATATTTCAGTTGTTTTGATAGGACTGGTCTTTGTCTGTTCAGGCTAGTACTACATTGATGAAATGTTAGATTTATTGGTTTTGTACACTTATTTTTATGCCTTGCGACCATATAAAGATTTGGTTTTCTGTGATGAATTGTATATACATTACTGTTATAAATTCTGTTTATTTAATTTAGTTTCATTATTTTTATTTTATTTTATTTTACTTTATTTTTAACAAAGAAATGTATTCTACTGAAGCTGCAATGTAGATGTGTTTTTTGAAAATTACCCATTTAAAAAAAAAAAAAAAAAAAAAATGTAATTAATGTAAATGAAATAGTTACAGAAGAGTTATCAGGTCAAAGGACAGAATGACATGAAAATGGCCTCTATTCCTGTGTGTTCCTGCAGCTACAATCACTGCTTTTCAGATCATCGATAAATATTCTGTTTACACGTGTCATCAGAAAGAGCTCCCGGTTATCTCCTGCGGCCTCTCGCTTGTTTACTTCACTTCATATAAAAGCCATCGCGGCTGTCTGCTGTCTTTGTCAGATGACTGTCTGCTGCAGTGGATCAGCAGCTTCCCTCCGGTCCAGAACGTTCCGCTATCACCGCGAGGAGATTATGTGTCCTGCGTCGGATGCGCGGTGGCATCTATCCAGCGCGCCGCTGCGAGCCTATTGTTTAAAGGCCTCGGGAAAAAGACCGTGCTGAAATGTAGTGTTTTTTCATAAGAAGCATCAGAGGAAGAGGACGGGAAAAAAGGAACATTCAAATTGGACGCAGAAAGCCTGGGGAATTTAAGCTTTTTATGCCGTGTTACGTTTTGCGTCCTAGATTGAATAGACGTGTGTTATCCGTTTGTTTGTGCGAGGATTGGGACGGGCATCGTTCTGTGTAGGGCGGCGTGTCGCCCGGGCGAGGATGCGAGGGGACGGCAGATTTTAGGGCGGCCGCTGAGCGTTTACCCTCTGGCCGGACTCCGCTTCGCTTTTAATCAGATGAAACCAAATAAACATCTCGCTCATGGACCCAATTTACTTTGTTGTTGTCAGGTTTTAAGCTTAAGCTACACATTTACTGTGTGTTATCTCAGCTATAGATCTCTCCACTGGAAGTCCATTCCCAAACGCTTCCAGATTACTGATCATCTTTGGTTTTTTAAGTTGCCACTGCTTGTTTTTAAACCCCACCAAAGAATTTGAATGAGATTTAACCCTGGAGAACATCCACTGAATGAGACCTGAACTTCAGTAGATTTGGAAAGTCTAAATCTGCCAGTAGGGGGCGGCAAGTCAGTGTTGAAAGTCCAGCGGGCTACTTTAACACTGTTGCCGCGGGTTGTTTTTCATGTCCGCGAGTTGAAATGACCTCAGTAACATAACATTTAGCCTCTGGAATGCTGTTTTAACTAGAGGAACCCAGCCAAAAAATTTCGATTTTTGTCAGGGAACCCCCTCAAATCGCTTTTGAGTTTTGAGTAGCAATTGGGCGGGTTTTGTTATGAAAACCTGGCAACCCTGCGGCAAGTACCTGTCTTAATGGACGATCGATTGAATCATTCATTTAAATGATTTGTTCAAAACAGCTGATTTAGAAACAAACAAGTGACAGTCTTTATGAATGAACCACTGAATCAGTGACTCAAATGATTTGTTTAAAAACAGATTCATTCAGGAACGAAACACTGCAGCCCTATTCGGACAGTAATTCTTTCTCATAGGGACATACGTTATTTTTATTGCTGTCTGAATCCAGAATGTCGATGTTTATCTCTCACCACCTGTGTAAAAATCTAACAAATTATCTACTGTTTTTGGGCAAGTTTGTGTCATACAGTTGTTGTCGGAATCTACATCTCTGAGTTTACAAGAAGAAATCGATTTAAAATTCAATGTTTAAATTCTTTTTGACCACTGCCACACACCGTACAGTAACTGTTCACTGTGATTTGCATGCATATTTATTTGTGAAATGCTGGAAAGTATTTACAAGAACAATATTTCATAAATGCTTTACCACAAGAAGTATTTTCCTGTTTTTAAAAAGGAGATTTAAGTAAATAATAAATAGGATTATATATTGTCAAATATTTTGGGAATAATAAGAATACATTTACATAGTATTTTCAATTGCTAGGACAGTAGTGAGACCAGAAGCAAAGTTGGAGAGAGGGGGAGACTTTTTTTTGCAAAGTGAGGGACATACTCAATAATTTCAGCTTGCACATCATTACAATTACGATATTGTGGCAGACGATAAATACCGCACGCCCCCACAGTCAAGATTTCCACTTTCCGCAGTAGCAAAGACTAAACGCTGATGTTTGTTTGTGGGAATTGTGTTCTTCAGCTCATGAACGTTGACTTCTTTGGACCAAAAATATCACCGATCCGTGGGACCAAAAAAACTTCCACATCACTCCACAAAACATTCTTCCAGAACTCCACAGGTCTGTCCAAACTCATTTCAGCATATTCAGGTTGGCCTTTTATGTTCTTCTAGGTGAAAAGTGGCATTCAGCAAGAGATCCTGACGTGAAGGCCATTTTTATGTATTGTTGTTCTTGTATTCTGCACTGAGATGTGTTTTGCTCCTGTTATCAGGTCATCTTGCAAATCCTTGGCAGCAAATTGAAGGTTTTTCTCCACTGCTCTGATCAAACATCTCATTCCCTTGATGAAATAGTGCTTTTTCTTCAATGCCCTGGAGGGTTTGTTGTGGTACGACACATTTGAAACTTATGAATAATGTTGCCAGCTGTGCCTCTCGGAACTTGTGTTTTGGAAACGCTCTAGTAGCGGTAGCCTCTCTCATCCAATTAAACGAACTACTTCGCTTTTGACTTGTTGTAGAGTTTCCAAACACTTTGCCATCTACAGACTGCTCATGAAAAGAAGATCTGCGCATGAATACGTACAGTATAGGTTGTTGAATAAATAACACAAGGTCAAGGTATCCGCAGGCACATCATACAGGATGCTGTTTATTTTGAACCTTTGGCACAACGGTGATGTTTTGCTGATAAATGTGTGGACGGGATGGTACATCACTATTAAATAAAACAAAACACAGCTCACCTCATGACCCGCTGTATTTGGTAAAAAGACAACCGGTCGTTTCCGGTGTCAGCTGTCCATTATTCAAAAGGCGGATGTGCGTGGCTTCAAATTCCCGTCTGTTGTTAGTATCTCACCTTTGTCTGCATAATCAGAGGCCGGAGGTCGTTCCAGATCGTCTTTGTGCAGGACGCCCTTGAGGATCGGCCTCGATGTTTACACCAACGAGGTGAAGCGGGGCGCGCTTGAAGCGTACGCCGAACATTTACGAAAGAAAAAACCTTGACTGCTCTTGTCAAAAATAATTTAGGCTTTTTAATTTAGCCATAAATCTAACATTCAACTTTGCAGGGATTTTAAAAGGCCTCATAATTCACATCTAAAAGCTGAGCTGGCAAGTATTACCTCCGAAGCGTCGTGCGCGGTGATAACAAGGGTGGTTTGCGGCTGTGTTGTGCTGTAAACTGTTTACTGAGGCTGCGAGCAACGACCGGCATAACGTTGACATCCACGAGGCGGTAAACAATCTAAAAACAGTTAAGGTTAACGTAGAGAAAAGACGACGGGACACGAGCAACAGGCGGCTGGAGTTTTTATGAAACCCGTTTGACCGGCGCTCTCAGAATCCAGATCAATTGAAACGCAGACCTTCACAAAGGAGAGTTTTGGGAGCTCTCCGGTCTCTACGCTTTATGGTCTTTGCTTAACCTGCATGAAACGTGGTTTTCATAGTCCTGCTTTCTTTTTCACAACGTCCCACAGACCTTTTCAAAATAGAGTCATTCATCTGAAAATTGGACAAAACACACGTAAACAGACAAATCCGAGCGTCCTTGACATGACGGGTAATCAGAATTCTTTACTTGAAGCCGGATTGATTTGCAGCCTAATTCCTGTACTTCTAAAGAAAGACAGATGGGAGCGTTTGGACAAATGGGAACGGCCTTTGAAGCGAGTTTGAGCCGACAGGGTGCGGCGGATCTATACTCATCCCGCGTGTCCGAGCAGCACCTCTTCCACCCCTTCCACCTCTTGCCACCAACTGTCTCATTAGGGACTTAAGAACCTTTGGAGGAAAAAGTGTTGACAAGCGCTTGACAAAATCCTTTCACTTTTTCCTCCAGCGGTAGTTGATGCTTCCATAGTCTTCCTCACTGCGGGTTTGTTCTGAAACTAGCACTGAAACGTACCATCTGTTCAGCGTTGCGTGACGCACTGACAACCTCTCGCCCATCACTCAAAATAACCTGCCAGGCTTGAAGAACGGTAACGGTGTTTTGTTACCTTTACCGCTTCTGAAGTCGACTGTTATGGAAATGCGAGCATCTGTGTTTGAGAACACAGCTATCATTTCCTTTGATTCGATAAACTCCCACGGTTTGCATTTACATGAGCGATTGCTTGACTTCTTGTCGCCTTCTTCTTCACATATTGGCACATTTGCATGCAATTGTTATTTTTGCACGCTGCACCGGTCTTTCCTTATCTTTGAGTTCCCTTGTTGGAGACTTTGTTTAAATCCAAGGGATCCGTGAGACCATTCTTAAAGGATTAGTTCACCCAAAAATGACAATTTTGTCATCATTTACTTGCCCTCAATTTGTTCCTTCCTTTCTTTCAAGGAGAAATTTGCTGGAAGACTTCACTGGTCCCTCTTTTCAATGTAATTACAATGGGGACTGGGGCTTTTAAGGATCAAAACGGATGCAAAAGCACTTTAAAAGTGTTCTGAATGTACTCATGGACTATATTCCAAGCCTATTGGAGTCATATTTCAGTTTTATGTGGCTTCTAAAATGTAAGTTGTTATCAAAGCCACTATGATGGAATAATTTCATCATCTTAAAAAGAGCCAATTGCCAGTGGATGAAGTCAATGCGTCATGGTGCGCACGGGACTGCACGTGTGCATTGGCTGGACCCGCCTAAAATAGATGCTTTTTTAAGTGCTATTTGTGCATAAGAAACATGAGTCAGTGCTTGTCAGATTTTGTTGATGATTTAAAACGCGTTACTAAAATATGCATTTGGCAAGCACTTTTTGAGTTTTGGTATTTCAAATTGATATGAATTGGTCTGGAGGCTTCACAAATATGGTCACAGAGTGAAGTGACTTTCCTTGAAAGGGGCTTTGTTGTTATTCACTGAAAATTGTGATCTTTGCTCTGCCCTTGGAGCATCTCTGTGAGTTCCTGAAAGATGAATGTCGCATGTAGCAATATCTGATTTGTGAAATTTTGCTCTTTTGAGGTGAATCTTTGAATTTAATCAATCGGTCTGGTTCATAAAACCGGTCTGAATGATCTGTTCGCTAATTAGACATGATCTGATTGCTATGTTTAACTAAGTCTCCAGTCTTCTTTCTTTATAAGAGCATCGATTGACCGGCATAGTCTTGTCCTGACACAAGAATTTATTTCTTTTTTTCATCCTTACAGAAATATCTCATGAGATGGAATGAATTATGACAGAATTCAGGTCTTTCAGATCATACAGTATTTATATTGATGTATACATGACACTGCTGAACCCATGTTTCTCATGTGATGTCTCTTCAGAAATGAGATGGCTGCAAGTGCTTTTTCTTTATAGTTAGTATATATATTTTTTTATTTATGCATAATGTCACCAACGAGGTGACACTAGGAAACCTGAGTGATTTAGTTCTATTTTACTAGTAGAGTTAATTATACAATGCATGATGAATGTATAATTAGGATCCATTTCTTGGTCGACTTTTTCTGAGGCTGAAATGAAAAAAAACCAAGGCATTATAATGTGTATTTTTAAACATATTTTATCAGCATACCCTTTAACTCATGCTTTAAGTGCAACAAAAAGGAAGAAAAAAAAAAAAAAAAGAGGAAAAAGGTAAAATGAGCCCATATTAGCTGTATGGCGTGCGTAGCAGGAATCCAAATAGACAGCAAGGTTATTCAATTTCATCCACAAGGCTGTATTCATTAAACTAATGCTTGCTGCAGTCTCCCCAGGGATGGCCAATCTCTGTTTAAAACATGCTTGTGTTTTCTCATCATAAAATGTTTTGTTTGTGTTGAATATAAATGCAAATTAATCATATCTCTACAGGTCATGTTTACGTTATTGGGCAAAATTAGAACAGCGAGGTTTAATTTCCGTAAATAACGTCGGCGGCGGCAATATACGCGAGGACAGTTTAGGATGAAAAACTCCTGAAAGTAGTTTTGATGTAATTGAGCTCATATTTGCATTTCAAAAGGCCTATATGGGGTGGCCAATATATCTCTGAGAGGCGTTCGTGAAAACAAAACGGCTCTTCAGACGTTTGTTACGAGCCCGTTTCTGTTAGCTCGCCACTCGGAAGCAATCAAACCTCAGATTGAAGTCTAGTGGCGAGACCCGAGTATGGAAGTGCACATTGTCCTTGAATTATTGCAACTGTTTACAGAGGACACCATATTGAATATGCTTTTGAAGCTGGTTACAGTTGTGCTGAATAAAGGCAGAACACAAAGAAGTAGGCTCTCCATCTTTTGACTTGGTATTTTTGTCGTTTAAATTGACAGGCGTTGAATGCGTATTCATAAATCCAGCCTTCTAGCTTTAGTGAATCAGGCATGTAGCCGGTTGGGATGAATATGAAAAGATGAATGCCCAGAGACGTCTGCCTTTGTGTAGTATTTCTGTACTCTCAGGACGTACTATAAAGTCCCCTCTCATCTCTTCACCATGGTAACTGCTGTTTTCTCGCTGTGATTTATGCACCGACGTATTCCGGGGTCAGAATAACTACATATCACCATGAGGCTGTTGATTAAATGGCCAGTTGCTCTCATCGCTTGCGGCCCGCTAATGTGTTGTTCTCTAAAACTATCCTCCACATCCTTGGCCACAATTAAATGCCATTATGTAGATAATTCCGTGCAGCTGCGCTATTTTCATACGGCTTTTCTGGATCGGTCGGCGTGCCTCAGGGACTAAATGACGCTTCCAGACGGGGCTTCGCAATCCGACTGTATGTAGAGTATATTCGTGTGTTTTTAGCGTGTGGGAGATGCATTTGAAGTGTAGGAGTGATGTTGTCGCGGTGGCCTCGTGTTAATGGTTTGTATCATTTACCATCTGGAACTCCAGACCAACTGTCACTTTTTAATGAGTTTGACAAGCTCTCGGCTAATTTGTGAAATTCAAAGCTAGATCGCACACAAAGCTTAGCCTGTGTTTGTCTGTGTCGAGCGTTTTTCGTCAGCTTGCTCTGCACCCTTCAAATATTACATCTAAATATAATGAGAATGTTGTGTCGTTTGGCGGACGGAGATGGTTCAGATCAAGTGTGATTAATTTGTATTTGAAAAGCAATGGAGAGTGGCAGATACGAGCTCGGTGTCAACGCATAGAAAGGTTGTTTGTTTTGACTCGACGGTTGTATTATCATCGTCGAGACTCGTACTAAATGATCAGCACTTCTCAGAGGCAAATTCTTGATTGCCCTCCCAACCCATTGAACAATGACTGAATGCTTCTAATCGGTTGATGCAATTATCAAAAGCACCCAGATGCTAACGTTTATGACTTGATGGCACTTGGCACCATGGTTTGCTAAAAGCTTGTTGTCGGGGATCGGTTCATATAGTTGAACAAAGAGAGGTTAAATCAATAGATTGTATGCAAAGACTTCTGCGTCTCAGGGATTGAATTTGTATTTTATTTTTAGTATATCATCACATTAAATAAACAAACAAACAAACAAAAAAAAAAATATTAATTGTTAATTTGTTAATTAATTGTTTTACCGTTATCCCCAACTAAAAATTTCAAACTACAAAACAAACTTTGCAAAACAAAATGCTAAACAAAGTTTAAAATAAACATTCAATTCAATTCAAGTTTATTTGTATAGCGCTTTTCACAATACAAATCGTTGCAAAGCAGCCTTACAGAAAATTAAAGTTTCTACAATATATTTAGCAGTAGCTTACTAGTGGTGACTGTTAAGTATAAACAGAAATAAACATACACAATTTCTATATTTATTGTGTGGAAAAAAAAAAAAAAAAAAAAAAAAAAAGTAAATAACTGTCCCAAAATTACAACAGTCCCACATTTGTTGTGTTATTTCCAGCAATTTTGCTCAATACTCTAATCAAGTCTAATTGTTTACCAAGGAGGCAGTATTGTGTCTGAGAAACAGTCCTGAGCTAAATAAATAAATAAATAGTTTTAATTGTTTCAAATAAATGGTTTCATTGTGTATTTAAGATACAAAAAATTTAGTAAGACTGAGTAAAAATATAAAAAATGTCATTTCATCATAGAATTTTATATACTACTACTACTACTACTAATTAATTATATTATCATTATTAATGAATGTTTATTAACCCGTTTAATCCCAAATTTTCCCAGACATGAAAATATCCAAATGATGTGTCATTAGTAACCCTTTGAAATAATATTTATTTATTTATTAATTTTTTGAAAAGTGTGTGAAAAATTGTGTTTTATGGTCGGTCACAATTGTGGGATATTGTGTGTCATAAATATGCAGTCATAAATATTGTTATATATCTTAGTCCAGCTATTTTAAACTGTTTGATCACATTCTAGGGTTACTATTATGCATAAAACCCTGATAGGAATACTGAGATAAAACCCCAAAACAACCATCAGCGTATTTCAAAATTTTTGTAACACATTGTCAAATTTTTGAGTGATGCTAGTATTACAACATCAATATTGTAACTTATTTGTAACATTTGAGCTTTTATTTCAGTGCAGTATTTTGTCATTGCAACATTCTAGTGAAGTCTTCACTAACAACTGCAATTGGCTTTAAACATAAACCTCAGCTCACTGTTATCCCACTGGTTACTATTGTGACCATCAACATGTTTACTCATTCTATGACCACACTCAACAAAACCCATATGTGAATTCATATATTAATACTGGACACCCTAAAGATAATGTGTACCAAAACTCTTTGTCATATCTTTATGTTGACATACTTTGCTAGCCTTTCATTTTGGAGCTTTGCTGCCGTCATCATCTTTTTAAGGTGCAAACAGGAATTCAATTGCTTTGGTCATGTGACAATTTGCACTAACCATGTGAAACTGCACACATGTAATTGAGATGCTTTATTTTTTTCCATATTTGGAGGAAGTGCATGACTAGTGCAGTCAGTAAGGTTTTTAGGTCTTTATAAATGAAAACCTTCTTTACAGTCCCTGTTGTGACTGATAGAGTTAAATGGGTTAATGCTCTTTCATATTTTCATGGAAATTCCTTTGGCCCTTTTTTTTTTCCTGTAGTCATCCCTTGACATGACCCTTTACATTCGTAAAGTAAGCATCATCCCTGACCTTGAGCCTAAGAGGCTGTGTTTCATGCTAACTCTAATTCTGCTTTTTTTTCTATGGCTAAACATAAAGATTTTTCTTTTTAGCAGTTTGGGGTCAGGAAATCAACCCAGTGACCTGCTAAACCTAAACACCTTTGGGCAGGGTGTGTGTATCTATTTCCGTCAGCTGGGGAAAGACCTGCTTAGGAGGGAATTGTTGCTCATGTCTTCCCGTCTCAGTGGTCAGACTCATTACTGGGCACATTTCAACCCCCATCCCAAGTGACTCCTGTTTCCATCATAATTACTTACTCCGTTTCACCTTGAGTTCACAGTCTGTGCGCCACACTCATCTCTTTTTTTCGTTCTTTATTTATCCCCTGGTCATTCTTATTCCAGAGCCCTAATTGGCTGCAGTGGCGGTCCTGCCTGTCACCTCGGCGTCTCACCCCTGCTGTCGCGCAGACCTTCGCTGAGAATAAACTCCATGAAATCATCATTTCCATTTTCTGTCTAACCCTTAGAGAAAAACACAGCTTGACTTCAGTTTTAGTGCAGAGGTTAAGTGTGCCGCCTCAGACTAGTGTCTCCTAATTAGTCATATACTGTAGATCTACAGTGTGTAAATGCAGCGGACGAAGTGGAAAATGCCCTTGCATCTCAGGTAGGTATAGTAATGAAGATATTAAAAATAGACCGATTATGTTTGGCCATTTTCGTGAGTGACGTAAAATTATACAGAAGCTCTCTTTTTGTTGTTACTCGTCTTTTTTTGTTTCTCAGAATTCATCAAATGCATGGAAAAAGTGCAGTAATGGAGTAACGAAGCACATTTACTCACTCTACGGACTTAATCCTACACATGTGTAAAGATGCAGGGGTTCATTGGTAGAACATGATCATTTCTATGAATTACAGTGTTGTGCTAATGGGTGATATTTAGCTTGCTGAACTTCTTATTGAACTTTTTGAACTATAACATGTGAATATCACTATGCAAAGTGTGCAAATGCTTCATTTCATAATGCTTGTGTGTGCAGGTTTGACTGTACTTGGACTGCTAAAATTTGGAAGAAATCAATCAATCAGTCAACCAACGAACCAACCAATTTAGTCAGTCAGTCAATCAATCAATCAATCATTTTTACTGCCCCCCTCCCAAATGGTCTTAACTCTTTTAAAGTAATACATCAGCCAACTCACGTTTTGCTTGGAAACTTATAATGTCAAACAGTTTGTGATTTAGGTTAACTTGAAGTGGATTTTCGAACACAAAACAAGGCAAGGCAAGGCAAGTTTATTTATATAGCACATTTCATACACAGAGGTAATTCAAAGTGCTTTACATAAACGGAAGTAGAATAATCATAAAAACAATAATAAAAACAATGATCACAAAAACGGAAGTAGAACAATCATAAAAACAATGATCACAACAATAAAACAAAAAATGTAAAATGTAAAAACTATGAGCTTGCAAAACAGAATACAAGTATTATGATTAGTGTCAAATTGAATAAATGCGTTAAGAATGTTTTAAAAAAAAATCATGCATTTATAGTGTAATTGTGACTTCTTGGATGGCAATAATGATACAGTAGCGGTTTACATCGTTAGAAAACACCTAATGAATTAGGGCAATGCCTGAACGGTGTTATTTTCTGATCAAGTGCCATTATTCGCATGAAAATCGATGCTTCTAATTCTCCAAACAGAAAGTGCATGATAAATGCACTTACTAATGATATTTTCTCTCAGCTGTTGATGCTTTTTCATGTCAGACCCATCAGTTTCATGAAAGAATGAGCTTGCCTCTAATGTGTTTTAATAAATGGTCTAATGTGTGAATAGTCACAATTCATCCTCCCTCTGTTGTGCTCCGGGTAAAACCGGTTGAGGTTAGATGCAAGCTCATTATCTGCTATTTTAAGACATTGAATACGCTTGTTTTTTTCCCTACTCCACCCACTAGGACCTTCCTACGGCGCAGTGTGGTTTAAATCTGTCTCGTGTTGTCGTTCGGCCTGAGGGACGCTCCAGACTGACAGTTTGGACAGATAGCTTTCTACATGAACCTCTCGAATCCCCTCTATAGAACAGCTCATGGATGAATTATGTGGCCCACTGCTCGGAAGACGGGCAGCACCGGATGCTTACGAACTGTCAGAGCGCTCTATCCCCGCGGACTAGTTGAGTCTACTGCTGTAAAACCAACTCTGGGATAAACATCTCCATTTAAAAAGACACTTTTTGACAAGCATAGCAGATCCGCTTGGTTAAAATAACCTGGTGACATTCCCAAAAGTGAAGGAGTTTGGTAAACGTGTGTGGGTGTTTCTGCGGCTATGAGCTCTGCTGTGGACTTTTTAAAAAATGAATTCCTTTAAATCACAGTTTTCGCAAGTTTATGTCTAAATGTGGATATGCATCACAGTAGAACTGTCATATCTTTATAACCCATTTCTTTTTAATCCAAACAATGTCATTTACATCACATCTCAAATGATGTGTTTTTCAAGCATGCTCTGATATGTTTGCCTCCTTGGTAACCAAATGCACTAATGATAGATAGATTATAGATTAGAAATGCATTAAGCCTGTTTTAAGATACATAGGTGTTGATGAATGGTACATGGATAGGTTGACGGACATACTTTACGGGTCCCCGAGGGGAAATTCAGGCCAGTCGTTTCAAAGCCGTAGAGCACATCCAAGAATCTAAAGATTAAAGATGATGCATCAAAAAATTCCTTCCATGTTCTGTCAGAAATAAAAAAGATTATCTTTAATAACCCTCATTATCATTTTAATCTTATTGCATACGACTTATTCTGTTCCAAGTCCTCGCCGTGGCACAGTTTACACAGTTCTAGCTTTTCTCCTAAGCTCTTTCCTTTTGTCTGGCCAGACGTTTCAAGCGCTTTGATGTAGACGCTGCAGAACACTTTGTGTTAACAGATTCTGAATAGTTTGTCAGAAATCTGTTATTCACTCATATTCTTCACATGCGCATGGATATGGTGGATTCGCCAAATGGATTTTGTCCACTAATGAAAAGCGCACATTTCGCACGCTACTTGTGAATTTTAGCATTTACACTTCTTTAAGTTCTCGGTGTGGGTCACTCTCATCAGCGTGTCCTTATTTCACAGGCGTAGTTGTGTGTATAAAAGGTTAGTCGATTGCATTTGAACGTGATAGATTGTGGAGTGACATCACGACTCTTTCATGAATGCATGTAATGTGCATGTAAATATATGTAGTGTTAACGACTGGTATTTTTTTTTTAACCAATCGTTGCCATTTGTCATAACAAACGTTTGTAGGTATTTGACAATTGCATAATTGTATATGTTGAATTATTCGCCCCAGTTAAATGGGTGGTAAAATTTTCCTTTTTTATTTCCAATACATCTTGAGGCAACCAGGTGTAGTTAATTAATAGCCCTTTTTTTGACAAGGACACGTCTGTTCACTGTGTGACTTGTAGGGATGCTGTTAGATCCCTTCAGTATACAGCAGCTCTTCCACACCTCACAAACCTTTATGTTCAGTTTTAATGTAACCTCAAATTGTGCCATTTAACTTGTATCATTTGAGGCTGTATGGATGGCTCCTTTCCTTATAGGCTTTGCTTTATGAATGCAAGGCTAGTCATGAAATTCAAAGCCATAGACGCCAGAAAAACCCACGGTGAGAAACCATTAATTTCTCCTGTATGCGTTTCTCTGAGGATGGTGATATATAATGGTCCACCTTTGAATGTATTAGTGAATTTATGATTGGAGGCGTGAGCACTTAATACACGCCATATCTTTCCAGTGTGCGTACTCATTCATTTGCATAATTCACGTATATTGGAATGAAAATATTTACTTAAAAGTGTACGGTGTGTCCGTCTTTGTGTTTGTTTTATGAAGGACAGGCACAGGGAAGGGCCACAGGTTCATAAAACATGTCTAATTTAAAAGGATTTCTTGTCTTCGGGCTCATTTATCAATTTGGTTTTTTTTTTAAACTAGGATGGAAGCAGGCGGCGTTGCGCCGTACAGGTGTTTTGCGCAAGTTTTTACAGTAGGGTGGCTCTTCAAGGGCACTTTTTGTCTTTTCTGTGATATGCTGGCACTTTGAGCATTTCATATGTACAATATTTTGCTGACAGCTAAAGCGGTTGGAGGTATTTCGGATGTATGAGGAGGATGAGCCGATGTGGTTTGGGAAGACGATGATGAATTTGTCTTTGTGGGCTCTCTGACGTAAAGCGAATGCTGAGATGGCCAGACAAATACAGGAGGAATGATGTATTTTGAAGTGTTTGAATCAGCTGCAGAGATGACCTTCTATAGTGAATGTGCTCTTTCTTGTCAAGGTTAAGTTGTATCATTAACCTAGCCGCCCACATTTTAGCTTTATTGCAGTTTTATGGGTTTAGATTTACATTCATATGAGGTTTTTCAAAACAGAGGGGTTGAACGACTGTTTGCTACCACAAACCTGGATGTATGCAGATCTTCCACAAAGAAAACTGTGAATTTGCTGATGTAAAGTCACTCATTTTTGAATGAACGCAAAGGTATAATGTGACCCTGGACCACAAAACCAGTCTTACGTAGCACGGGTATATTTGTAGCAATGGCCAACAATACATTGCATGGGTCAAAATTGTTCTTTTATGCCAAATGTCATTAGGATATTAAGTAAAAATCATGTTCCATGAAGATAGTTTGTACATTTTCTTCCTTAAACATATCAAAACTTAATTTCTGATTAGTAATATGCATTGCTAAGAACTTCATTTGGACGACTTTATAGGCAATTTTCTCAGTATTTTTTTTTTTTACACCCTCAGATTCCACATTTTCAATTAGTTGTTAAAAAAAATCCTTATGACTGATTTTGTGGTCCAGGGTCACATATAAAATTAAGCAATATCACAGTGCTTTTAATATTGTGTCTTTTAAAGAGGTTTTAAGATCTGTTTGGGGTGAATCAATATAAACTACTGGTTTCACTAAATTTGATTCAGAAACTTTGATTCACTAATTTATTTGCATTAGTTATAAACATATTATTTACAAAGTCTTTTATTTTAATAAAATGTTCATAAATATAGCTTTTTATTAAAGGAGTATCAGTGAAATGTGAAAATGTTGCCAAAAAATATGAGATTAGAGGAAAAGTTACATTTCAGTGCATTTAATGAGTTTCTTGGGGGAATGCAAAAGACGTGATGGTAAATAATATGAGGAGGGAGGGAAAACTATGTTTCTCATCGAAATACACCAAGTACACTATATGGACAAATGTATTGGAACAAGTTTTTTAATTACTCAGTGCAGGTGTTTTTGTCAGGGCCATTGCCACAGGTGTATAAAATCAAGCACTAGCCATATGCAGTCTGCGTTTACACACATGGGTTATTCTGAAGAGCTCAGTGACTTCAAGCATAGATAAATATTGTGAGAGGATGCCACCACTGCAATAAGTCAGTTTCCTGCTAGATATTCCACACTCAAAGGTTAGTGGTACTGTTGGAAAGTGGGAACGTTTAGGAACGGCAGCAACTCAGCCACAAAGAGAAAAACTGCATAAAGTCACAGAGCGGGTCACCGAGTGCTGAAGCACATCACGTAGCTGAAAAGTTCCAAACTTCCAAAACTGCAGCGAACCTTCATGGAGTGGGTTTCCATTAGTGAATAGCTGCATGCATGTACAATGACAAGTGTCAGATGGAGTGTGTAAAACAGGGATAGGCAGCTTTGGTCCTGGAGTGCCGGATGCCAGGAGAACGTTACCTGCCTGACTGCATTATTCCAAATGTGAAGTTTGGTGGAGGAATGATAATGTTTTTCAGGGGTTGGGCTCAACTCCTTACTTCCAGTGAAAGGAAATCGTAATGCTTCACCATAACAAGACATTTTGAACAATGCTGTGCTTCTAACTTTGAGGGGACTGTTTTGGGAAGGCCTGCTTCTGTCCCAGTGCAAGACATGGTCTGATGAGTTTGGTGTGGAAGAACACAAAGTTCTGTCCTCAATCCCATCAAACACCTTTGGGATGAACTGGAACAGAGATCCAACATCAGTGTCTGACCTCACAAATACTCAAAAACACTTCAAAATCTAAACCTTTCACAGAAGAATAGAAGCTGTTATAGCTCCAAAAGTGGAATTAACTCCATAATAATATCTATGACATTATGACATTAAAGTCCGTGTCCCAATTCTTTTGTCCTTATAGTGTGTATACTGTGTGCAAAAGATTGTGCAAGGAACACAATATAACACTCTTAGATGGGAAATTCATATAGTGAAGATAATGCTTCCTAGTTATGCTCCGCTGTAACATATTTCCTCTTCTTGAAATTGCTCCCACTGAGCGTCTCTCCATCTCTAAGTCGTCATCCAATAATTATAAATCTGAAAAAAACATAAAAAAAAAAACCCTAGGATTTCATTGGTCAGAAGTTGTTGGAGGTCTGCACCCACAATCAATTTCCAAATGAGCTTACAGTACAGAAGCGTCTTGAATCTTAGACTCCAGGATTAGATTTGGTTTATTGCGGTGAACCGGATACCGAGAGCGTTCAGCTATGAATCGGATCCTCGTTCAATATTTGCAGAAGTTCAATGATTATGACCTACGAGATTGCGGCGTGCTGGTGGGGAAATCATAATCAATTATCACGTCCCTGATGAAGAATCGCGTTCCTCTTAAATCAATTATCCCGTGTGTCTGGGACATATGCTACATCTCAAGTGTCGCCTTCCAAACACACGCGCTGGAGTCTAAAGTCTGCTGTTAATTCATTTGTGTGATGAAGGACTCTGAGTATTCTTGTTGTCACGATCTCTCGGTCTTGAATTATAGTCCTCGGCTCTCGTGTAAGCGCTGCATTTTTCACGGGATGGCGGTCTGCTGTATAGGTGCTGGCGCCGCCATTGAAATGTGCGCGGTGTCCTGCGAGCCCTCCATCACGTGAAAGGTCAAAGCGACAAAGTCATCAATAGGCCGTCGGGGGCTCCTCCGGGAGTCGCGCAGGCTCGGAATCATCCGCCCCGCCGTGGGTTTAATCCTTTCTGTGCTCCTTTAGATGGCCTTTATCCATCTCCGCTCGTTCACCTAATCTCATTTTGGCAACTAATGCCTTGCCCCTGAAAGTTTGCTGACAGATCACTTGGAGATAATGACTTGCATACACCAACAAATTGGATCTCTTGAGTTCTTTAACCCTGAGGGAAGGGCTCATACTGTTATTTACTAGTCTGCGCTTAGAATAAAGCAACAATTATATTTCGAGTCTGAGTAAGATGTATTAGGGCTGGTGTTGGAGATTCATGAACTGGCTGGCCTTTTGTTACAGGTGCATTCGAGTGTTTCCACGTTTTGCTTTTACGAAATGGCATTTGTAACCCATTATGCATTTTAATGTGGCGTGTTTCTAAATGGAATTAGATATACGGCAAGAAAAAATGGAACATTATTAATACATTCTGCTGTAAACAAGTTAAAAAGTATCTAATAAAACATGTATTATGTTTTTAGAGTTCAGGTAAGGTAATGTGCGTTCTGTGCCTCATGGTCAGTGGTTTCATTGTTTTCTCATCCGTACTCATCGCAGACCGAATCCCTGTGTGGCTTCTGAAGCCAATGAGCTCCTTTGTCTTGTTGACATTAAGGGCAGTTAAACATATCTGCTGCCTTACTTTCTGAAGCTGTTTCCCTGCTCTTGTTAAATAGCTCAGTATTTATAGGGACATCAAAAAATGTATGGTTGTTTTGCTTTCATTTGTTAATGGTGGGTGCATTTTGAAGTTTTGCCAGGTACGATATCCTGCTTCCTCATTCAGATGTCTACATCCATCATCCATTGATAATGTGTGTGTGACTGGCAGGACTATGCAGCCTGCATTGAAATATCCAGACCTTAAGTAAGAGATGGATAGTAAGACATAATCACACAAAGTGTCCTTCTTGATTCGTGTGAAGTGCTTTCCCTTTTAAGTTATTTCCATTCAATGGGTAAATCTAACAAAAAAAAAACAAAACAAAAAAAAAAAATATATATATATATATATATATAGTATTTGTTACAATATTGCAGCAAGAAATATAATTAGTCTGTAATTGTATACGTATAATGCCAAAAAAAATTCTGGAAGTGTTATTAATTTATTTATTTTTTTGTTTATTGTTATTCCAAATTATTACAAAAAAAATAAAAAATCTTAATTTTTAAGCAGACTAATAGTACATTATTTTTATAATTTATTTAATTTATAAATAATGGCTTTATGGAATTCACCTTGTATCTTTCTTTTTTGTGAGCTGAAAATAGTTTTAGATTAAATGTAAATTTTTAATTTGAAGAAAGAACTGCTTACAGTATGTTTCTGCAGGACTCTTGTCCTCTCATGAGGAGACTGAATGTATGAACAGTCATTACCGTCCTCACTCGCCTGTGTCTTGTTCGCTTGCATAAAAGCTGGTGTTAAAGATGCGATACATCACGACACCAATGTCAGGGGTCAACCTTTAGTCCCGTCAGCAGGTCAAAGGTCAGCCCCATGATTAGTCATTTTGTATGCAGCTCTGGCTTGTTTTTAATGTGATAACTCTTTCTAGTCTGTGAGCCTTCATGCTTTTGGCCTTCAAGTCAGCAGCATTGGCACTCCTTCACAGAATCCAAGATCAGAATCGCTGCGTGCCACAGATCAGCTGTAAGCGCTATGTTTGGATATGCTACATGCAAAATGTGAAATTCAAATGAGCCGCGCGAAACACAACAGATACGCGAGCCAAGTCATCTCAGCGCCGCATCGAGCGATTGATTGGTTTTGTCATAAATTCTCCATGAATTTCCACAGAGGCAACACTATTGTTCATTATCTACCTAGCTACCTGCTAGGAGAAGCTGCTGGAAATAAGAATCACAAATAAGATGATCTTGAGGAGGCAAGACCCGCCACGGCTTTCGTTGCGACCCGCACGCAAATCAGAGTACATTTCAATCAAAACCATTATGCCGGATTGCTCTTGTTTAAAGTGGGCTCCGTAGATTTAAACCGCGTCCTCCGCCGTAGGCCCGCGCTTTGTAAAAGACGACTATATCTGCGTTCCGTCCTTTGATATTTTCTCCGCGCGATGATTCTTACGGCTGCGAATGAGATGATGGTGTGATAACTTTAGAGCGTCCTGACAGTTTTACTGGTAAGCCAGTGCTGATCAGAAAATTGGATCTAAATAAGATTTCTATACGGACGCTCGGCGCCGGTGTTCAAACACAGGTGATATAGGCTGCATTGTAAGAGTTTTTCAATTAAAGCAAGCTTAAATGCAACGTCGCCCTCGTCCAGCAGCACCTGTTAATCAGACGCTTCCTTTTGTTGCGGCAGATTGGATGAATCTCATCTTAATAACAGAGGTGGAACTGCCGAGGGAATATGGGAACCGAATGAAAAATGTTTCTCTAGAAAATAAGAGGAAACAACATGTTTTCCCCTGCACATCTGGGACTTACACTGCAGCAAAGATGGTGGTGTTTTGGTTCAAATAAAAGAGGAGCATAAATCAGAAATTAATTTTGTAGTGCGTATATTGTTTATTTAAAAGTTTAGAAAGCACCCCTTTAAAATACATCTGAAGGAATGAATAGTATTGCTGACACATGATGAAGAAGGGTCATTTGCTAATGGCAGCATTAACACAGCAGTCTTTTTATTTCTGTAGTGACTTTGAGGTTTTAAGCAGAATTTCTGTTTGTCCAATCAATGGCAGATCTAATCATAAGCTGCAGTGACATTGACTATAGTTTGGTGAGTTTTTGTAGATCCAGTAATTTCAATTGGAATCTTGCAATCGGGAATTCTGCATGAGGGTTAAAAGTCTTTGCTGCACAAACCAGGGCTCCCACGGGTCATGGAATTTCTGGAATATGATGGAATTTTAAAATGTCTATTCCAGGCATTGAAAGTCAGAGAATTTATTTATTATTATTTTTTGTTGTTGTTGTTGTTGTTGTTGTTGCTTTAAATGTAACTTTCCATTTATCAAAATGTAATTTTTCTATACCGTATTTTTTTTTTTTTATCAGATTGTTTCATACATTTTTCCTATTGTTAAGTGTTTATTCCCTTCTCGTCAACTGGCAATCACTTAAAGGGGTCATCGGATGCTAAGTTCACTTTTTCATGTTGTTTGAACATTAATGTGTGTTGTCAGTGTATGTACAAATCTACCCTGTAATGATAAAAATCCATGCAGTGGTTTTTAATTAATCTGTAAAAATAATATCCCCTTTTTCATATCGAGCCGTTCACAGATGTCTGTCTTTGTGGCGTCACATGACAGAGGACACTCCCACCATAGTTGATTGACATGAGCGTCTTACCTCAGATCAGCTGTAACAGTCCGACCTCCATTGTTTGGATGCTGGAGCAGGGATGTAAGTTAGACAAGAATATCTCTGATTGAGCGATTGAGGTGTTGTGTTGCTGGATGTAATAATGAACATAGTGGTCGTCATTTACTCCCGACATCTGAGCCGCTGAAGATGCAGTGGATTAAGTTTGTTTGTGAAGGGAATGCGCCTCCCGATCTACATATATCCGTCTATGTTCACGCGAATCATTCATGATCCAGCTTCACTTACAGCAGAAGTGAAGATACGTTTTTTAAATGAATCTTTGCCTTTCCTAATAATGTGCAAGTTAGCAAGTTTAGTAGCTAAATGCGGCTAAAATAAACAGGCTCTTCACTCCACAGAGAGAAGAGAGGGGCGGGGTGAGCAGAGCTCATTAACATTTAAAGCAACCTCGACCAGAACAGGATAATTTTTGCAGAGCTGATTTTGGCAAGATAAAAAAGGTGTTTTTTTTACACTATCATTGAGAAATTTTAACCAAAGCATGTTATGGACTTTTCATCAAGACCCTAAAGAATCATATCAACTTGTGGAAAATGGGCATCCGATCACCCCTTTAAGTCAAGAAGGGCAGTCACCAGGCTGTACCTGTTAGCTAAGTCAAACAGGAAAATGTAAATTTCAGGAGCTTTAGCTACAAAAAGACCACTTCAAATACTGGGTGTTAAAAGTAGATGAAAGAAAAGCAAAACATAATAATAATAATAATAATAATAATAATAATAATAATGTGAAGAAGTGAAAAGACTGAATGATGAACTTGATGACAAGCAGAATCCTTATTATTTAACCCCTGAAAGCATAAAAACCATGTATTAATTTCTGTAGAAATAGTACAGAAAAATATCAAAATGCATTTAAAGGGTAAAAGCAAAAAATAAATAAAGTAGTGTTTATGTGTGTTTTGTACTAAAAATGTCTGAGAACAAGCCAGTAAAGCTCAGGTCATGGAAATTCTGTGAGTTGTGCTTTATACATCACTACACTGTTACCCTTTTACTATTATTTACACTGTAAAAAATGACTCTGATTTTAATGGTAAAAGACTGTGAAAATGCTACAGTGAAAACCTATTAATTGGTTAATGGTAAGTTTCCCTATACGGTGAAAAACTGTACTGGACGTTACATTCAATTTTACAGTAGGTAACTGTAAATTGACATTCCCAGAATCCCCTGCAATTAGATTTCACATTTTGATGTTTTTTTGGTTTGTTTGTTTGTTTTTATCTCCAGTAAAATAACTGTTTCTTCTTCTTCTTCTTTTTTTCAGTTGTGTACATTGGGGTTGTATGTTACTTCTAATGTTGTTATATTAATGTTTATTGGATTATTTCAGTTTCATGTGTGTTACCATGTTGGTGTTTAGTGTTTGTGTGAATGACACTGTACAATTTCTAGATGTGTTAGTATGGTTCATCATGTGACTTTCTCATCACCACCTGCTTTTGGAGGTTGTCAGTGTATTACAAAGGTACTAAACAGATTTTAGTACTTAAGTAGGTAATTTTTTATTGATTTATTTACAGTGTGCTATTACTGTTGCATCTTTTTATCTGCTTTTATTTTTTAATTGAGGTTTATACACGTTACGTGTCCATTACTGATTTCCAGATTGCTTCGTTACCACTGGAGCTTGACATTTTCAAGTTTCAAATGATTAAGCAATCACAAACTACACTAAAACAGTAGTCCTTCCTGTGCTCTCAGTGTCTGAATATTTCACCATGAATAATCTTGTTAATCTTTATTTATATATTTTTTGATTCAGATATTAAATCAAAAATCTTTTGATTTTGATTAAAATCTTATACGTAATATTTGTTATAATGATGTGAGTTGGTCGTTAATATGTTGGAACTCTAGACAAAGAGACGCTGCCAAACCACCTGTAAGTGTTGAGCTTTTCTTCAACCATCTGTGCTACAGCATTCAGCTGATTTCAAAAAAAGTTGTAAGGTCATTTGCTCATTTAAAATAGCGCATTTAAACATTCATCTGTTTTTTATATAATTATAATTGATTATGAATACTATAATTAACAAAGCAGCATGTTACATCCAGATGCCTTGCCTTTCCCTTTGTGTATCTCACAGGTTCTCGGTGTGAACACATTTAATTAGTCATTATTATAATAACACGTAGACGCAGAAGCACGCACGCACGCACACACGCACGTCTGACTCCATTACTGTCAGCGCACCCGCGAGAGGTCGGCAGTCAGCATTAAACCGGTGATGAAATCTTTCATCACTTCCTTATTGATGTAGCTGTACTTGTGGGATCTTATTTGCTACCAAAGCTCTCCTGCAAACAAACTTAATGAGACGACGTTTCAACACTTGCTTTGCTTCTGATAGCATTTCAAAACACGGGAACTCCCTCTAGCCCTCTGTCTGGATGCATCTGCTACCTGAATAAACTCTAGTTATCGGCAAGCTAAACTGACAGCTGAAGCCGCTGCTGTCTGCGTGTGTTTGAGAGCTGTTTTTCCTCTCTTCTCAGGTAGATGAAACGCGCCGCGCCAAAGGCCGTGTTCGGATGGAAAATGGAATCAAACGTGTGTGTTTTTCACCTTGAGGTGCTTTCTGTGTGGTAAACCATTGGTTATTCATCATGATTAATTTTATGCAATGCCACACTCCATCAGCGGTCCGCTAGAAGTTCATTCATCACTGCCACAGTCTTGTAGCACGGCCAGCTTTATTATTACAGTGTTATTACATTATAATAAGATGTTAATAAGCTTATTGTCATTGCAGAGAGTCTTGTCCTTGACGAGAGAGAACGCGAGCGTGAAGCAGTGGTTTTATCACAAAAAGTGCTGGCTTGCTTTAAACGGTCTATATGGGCACAGCAGTGTTATCAAACTAAACTTTTTAAGCCGGTGGTTAAAGACGGTACTTTATAGAAACAGTGCCACATAGATACCACATGAGAGACTTAACTGACGCCTACAGCTCAGGCAGATGTTAACCTTTAGCTAAATGAGTCCATTGTGTAATAAGCACAACAAAAATTAAACTCTTTTATATCAGTACATTTCACTGCTGATTAAATGTATAATCCAAAATATTATGCACACATAGTGTACAGTTTCCTCCTTTTTTTCTGAAATGCAATTGCAATGCATTATGCAACACATTATCTATAAAGGAAACATGCAGTTATAAATTCTGATATACAGAATTTAACATTGTGCTGTTTCTGCAAAACAGCACAATCTTACTTGCACATTTCGCAACACTTTCAAAGTGAAATGTTCCATGAGCGGCACTGAAAGTGTGTTCAGTTTTATCTGAAACAGACTAACATGAATCTGGCAAAGTTGTGTTATGTTGCTTGTTGTGCATAGTGCATCACAGCATTTTGAAAATGAAACGTCCAATGCGTGGTGCTAAAGGTTAATGCTACCCTGAACCTAACTGATAGTGTTAACAAAAACAAATGTGAGGAAAAGAAAATGCATTTGCTGAAGTAATCATGCTATTGTAGCTTGCCTCTGTGAATCTCTTTTATCCTGACTTGTGTTTTATGGGTCTTGCACAGAGCCCTCTGCATTGTAATACTGTACCAGGTGTGCTGCTGAGCAAGTTTACTACATCAGAAAAGCCATACGATATGGAGCTGATTATGTGATGCAAATGACAAAATGTATTAGTGCCCAATAGTAATAGTGTTTTGAGGTCACAACGTAGTATCGAGCATGAAATGAGTCTTTATTACCTGCCACTAATGGCCATTTTATCCAAAAACTGCAGTGAATTGTACTGTATGTGTGGATTTGTATTGAAATGACTGGATTTCACAACATAGGCTCATTGGAAATACGTGCCTCTATATGCATTTCTGCAAAACTGAAAAAACGTACTTTTATGTACAAATCACTGCAGTTTCTAGTTGAAATGAACACTACAGCCAGTAACACTCCAACAACTTTTATTCCTTTTAAGCCTAATTTTCACACAATTACTTGCAGAATATTATGCTATGACTTCAAAACAATTTTAACATCCTGTGCCATTTGAAAACTGTTACTTTTAAATGTTGTCGTCATGTATAGAGCTTCATATGCGCGAGTTTTCTAATTCAGTAGGTTTGCGAGTGATGAAGAGCTCCGTTACGAGCCCTGTGAATCTGCAGTTCGACAAAACAACTCAAATCCACATAAGGAAGTTAAAATAGCACGGCTGCATCAACAAATGTGTTTTTATATCACTTTTGCATTTGTTAACACCTATTGGGTAGGTTTAGGGCAGAGGTAGCATTAACCGAAAATCACCATAAAGCATTAACCTTTAGCGACACTCCCTGGATATTTGAATTCTGAACAGCCGCAATACGTCTCTCAAGCAGCAAAATAAAAATGAGCCACGGTCACATGTTGAACGTGTGTTTTAGCGTCACCCTCTGGACATTTCACTTTGAAACTGCCGCAAAACATGCAGTATAAGGCACGTATATTCATGAGCCTAGGTTGGGATTTCGCCCACTAGATTTGTCAAACAGTGTTAAATGTGACTGCACTTTCTCAGTGGACCATAAAAGATGCAAAAAAAACCCCCATATATTACATTGCACTCGATTCTGAGTTAGAGATGCACACCATTGGGAAGAGCTGGCGTACTAGCCGTGCTGCTACAGTATGTGCTCAATACACTTACTGATAAAGACGAGAGATCGCTCTGTTTGTACACCGAGCCATAGAAGATTAGTCTGTTATATCATTGACATCACCTAAGGATATGAATGCGGGAAGCCTTAAGAAATCTCAGAAAGCTTCAGAGCTGGGCATTCTTTTCATCTCCAATGGACTAGATAAAAACAAGTTTTCAACGATTTGATTTAATTTAGGGCTCATTGTCTGCTGGACCGAATCCTATAGTTCTTTATAGTCCGGTAAAAAGGGGGGACAGCTCAGCCGTGGGCGGCATATCATCGCTTTTGTGTTCAAACCGGAGATGAGGTCAGGTCTCACATGGATGTAGCCTAAGGTCTTCTTTTGATATACGCTTGATGCTATTGCGCCAAACGCATCTCTTTCTGCTCTTTTCACGTACATATACAATATGACATGTTTATTCCATCACTGTTCCCTTCTTAACTGTATAGTTACGTTTCTAATCGCAGTCCTTGTAAACATTTAAATAAACACGTCCATTGCTTGAACAGCATTAGCTTTCGTTTTGTGCTCATCAGGTTTGTGTTGTGTTACGATTGAGGTTATAATGTTTCCTGTATGTGTTTCATGCTGTCACAGGGATTTCAGTGGCTTTGCAGTTATGAACACCTGAGCCCAATTCCACAGGGGGAAGTGGTCGATATGTCTTTACAGGCCACTGTGTAAAACAAGGAGGTGTTGAGATGCAGTCAACCTTTTGCTTTAAGGGGTCATGACATGTTGGGGCTGCACGCAAAGCTCCGACATATAAAAAGCTTTAGGTTGGTCTGATATTTACTGGCAGAAGAAATGCACATTGAATTGGCGAGCACTGATATCTGAACGTGCAGCTTTCGATTAGACGAAAACAACTGATATTGTAGAACAATTGCAAAAAAGCTGTGCTTGCAATATGACTGTGATTTATGATGTGCGCAGTAGCGATTGATTTAAGACAACACAGGAGCACTCTATTTAATGGAGCAAAGATGTTTTTGGACAATTTCTGTGCTGTGCTTCATGAGCATCATGAGTGCTTTTTGCATTGGTTAAAAAATGTTTGATTGCACACTGATTGTTTTTTATTGATTTTCTTTTTTTCTCCCTTGTGTTCTTTTGCCCAAATTTTTCCAGTTGTTTTATTTGGCTGCTTGAACTCATTATTCGTTTTATTTGTTGTTTATTATAATGTATTAAATTCACAAAACCCGATTCAAGCGATTGATCACTGCTGATTCTAATAACATGATCACATGTTGGTTGCACATACAGTAGATTCTTATTTAGTTAGAATGTCCTGTGTTGTCATATAAATGTATAGCAGATATGCGGTACCTTGGTTTTGCAGTGCATTGTTTGTGCTGTGTCCTCTTGGCTGCTTGAGTCGGCGACACCTGCCCTCCTGCATCCAAACTATCCTGCATTCATTCTTTCTTTTGCGGCCTTCCTCATTGGCTAGTGTTTACATTCGTGCTGCTCTCTGATTGGCCCATATGCTGCATCATATGTATCTGTATCTATTCTATATAACCCTTCTAATTATTTAAAAAGCCAAAATTCTAGTAATTACATTCTAATAGATTCAAGTTTGATTAATTGCACAGGCTTAATGAGAATAATGAAAAATTCAATAAATGAGGAAAACAAAATAACATCAAAATGCCATTACCATTTGTTCTGGTAAGCGTTTAGCATGTCCATATATTTCAAAAAAGCATATTTGAGCTGAGTTCACTGGGTTGAAGCTGGCATTGTGGCTGCATGTGTGTGTTTGAATTAGTTTAGGGATTATTGTGTCTGCCGGTAAATGATGTATCAGTGGCGGCGAGCAGGCTTCTGGATTTCACCGATTACACGCTGGAGCAGCAATCTGTGCAGTCAAGGTTACAGATAAGGATTAAACACGTAACCGGCGCAGTAACGCCGCGTGAATGCAGGCCGAGCGCGCGCCCAGCCAATCGTGCGTGACCGTCGCTGCTGCGAGTCGAGTCACGGGCACGTTTGATAAAAACACTGATATCAGATCACAGCTGAGAGCCCAAATGCGAGCGCTTCTCGCACGGCGACACGTTAACACACCTGACGTGGAACGAAATGCCAAACGCGTGTCGTTAAGCACACGGGAGACGCGCATTAATTAGGTCATTGCAAACTGCCGCATGCTAATTGCAGCATTGTGATTCTTAATTGCGGAATTGTTGGAATCTGTTTAGGAGGCTAATGCCCGAGACAGCTGGTATGCACACATTTTCTGCTTTCTATTTTTTTCCCCTCTTCATTTTCATCCTTTTTTGGATTTTGTCCTCTGGGACACCGTCCAATGCACAGTATGGGTCCTTTTCGCCACGTTTTCCCAAATTGTATGTGTGTGTGTTTAGAAGGAAGGAAAATTAGATTTCTGTGTATGCCTGTAAATAATTCTTCATGCATGTGTGTGGGGGGTCATTTGGAGTGCAGGTGTATGCCTCTGTGTGTGTGTGTAAGGTGTGAATCTCCCTCATTATCTTCACCCCGGTCCTGCTCTTCTTTCTCCTCTTATGTCCACACAGACTTAATTTAACCCCATTATCATAATTCATGCACATATAAAAACCCAACTCCCTTTGGTTATTACATATAATTAAATTTCTAAGGAAGATCCATGGCTGTTTTTCTCTCTTCTTATCATGTTGAATGCAGAACTGATTGCTTGACATTTGTTTTGCTCGGTAAATAGGACAAATCATGTGTTCACATGCGGCTTAAAGCCGTAGTTCAGCTACAAATGACAATTCTGTCATCATCCTTGGAAGAAAGACAATCAAATGGATTTGGAAGGACGTGAGGGTGAGTAAATGATGACAGGATCGTCATTTTCGGGCCAAACTGTTACTTTAATTTCACCTGGGACGGTTAAAGCGACTGCATTAATATATTTTTAGCTGATCGACGTGAACTGAAATTCCCTGGAGAAGATGTCTATATTTAGAAGAGGACGCTGATCCTGATCGATGCGTGTTTGTAACGGTGGGCATTGAAAAACCCTCCCAGTGTGACAAGATCCCTGTTTTTGCTTTATGGATTGTTCTCTGTTTGAACTCTTGCTGTTTCAGATATTCGTTTTATCGTTGACATCTCCCATTGAGACGGGTTTAAAATAGCTCGCCATCAATTTGTTTACTTCAAGTCTGCTATATGAGAGCCTTCATCTGCACTGAAATGAGAGAAGAAATGTCATAGAATGGATGAATGTTGTCTCGGACAATTAAAAGTGGGGAGAAAAACTTCACTTAACAGGATGTCTGATCATATTAGTTTGCTAAAGTAACCATAAGTATTGGGTTATTAACATAATGTTCATTATTTGTCTGGATCTATTAATAAATTCAAAAATACACTGTACAAACAATTCATACATACAAAATGACTTTAAATGTTAGGTTCCACCATAAAATACATTGTTTTTTCCTAAAGTCGTAACTAAAACAAAGGGGACTGGAATATGTTTTACAGAGAAAAAACTAAACAAAAAAGAAGCTATGTTTCTATTTCAAAATATCCATGTTGACTGGCATTTTCTGTGATTGTTTGTGTACATTTTACTAGTACTTTTTCAAAATATTTATTGATCTAATTATTATTTATTATTTTTATTGCATTTTTTTTTTTGTAATTATAAAAATACGGTCTCCTAACAAATCATAATGTTTGCCTCTAGTATTTTGTCATTAAATTTAAATTACATGTAACAAAATAAAATACGTCTTTTATTGTTATTATTATTGTCATCATCATCAAAGCTTCTTCATTACTTAGTCTCTTAAAATATCAGATAATTTGACAATTCATGACATTTTCAGGTTTTAAAAGTCATGAAATGTTATTCAAAAACGAATGGTATTTCTGCATATAATATTTGATATCTTGAATAGTATATGCTTTTGTTATATAAAACCTTTTAAAATCAACATCAATACAGAGACTAAATTTTAAGATCCTGGCTAAATAAATAAATAAAGATAAAATTATTATTATTATTTTTTTTTTTTGTGGATACTCTTACTTGTCTTTGCTGGTTAAACTTGAGCTCTGTGTCTGTGTCTTACAGGAGTTGACGTCCACCATGGCTACGTGTCGCTTTGGCCAGCACATCATAAAGTCGTCGGCTGTGTTTTTGAAGACGGAGTTGTCCTTCGCTCTAGTCAACCGAAAGCCGGTCGTCCCTGGCCGTATCCTTTCCGGGTTTACCGTAGTGAGCGGGGTATTACTGTGAGGTGAAGCGAGAGCAGGTAGGATTTCCAGTCTGTCTGTGTTTGCTCTGTAGAGCAGCTCTGTCGCTCCCTGCTGTTGCTCAGCAACAGTTTGCTCTTTGTTAAGTTTGGCCTGACCTTCACATAAGGGCCGTATCAGCAGATGTTTACCATACAGCAGTGCTTCTCTCTGGGAACTAGACTCCAGGATTGGCTGAAAGTTGTGCTGTCTTGTGTCTGAAATTACCTGACAAATTACTTATGAGTAATGGTCATGAGTCATGAGTCTGTGAAACGGTGCCTTTACATTTTCAAGCTTAATACATCCTTTAATTTGCGGTATATTTTAAACTTGGTGAACTGAATGTGAACCAAAATGGAACACTACTGTGGAAAAAAAACAAAACAAAACAAAACAAAAAGGTCTTCAAGCATCTTGTAGATGTTGCCACAGTTCTTCTGGATTTATTAAAAAAAAAAAAAGGGTTAGTTATGAAAGTGTATTGTTATGAAAAATGCATAAAAATACTCATTTCAAGTGTTATATAAAACATATATATTTTTTCCAAACCATGTTGAGAAATCAAAGCCACAAATCTAAACAAGTGTCATGAAAATGAGCTAAAAAGTAGAAGTAGTTATGACTCATCCCTATAAAAAAAATAAAAAAATAAAAAAAACAAACAAACAAACAGTGTAAGTAAAAGAAAATTTGGAGTGAAAATATACATTTTCTTTAAAGTAGTTAGCTATATGCATACAACACTTAAAAATGTGTGTTAATTGTTAGTGAATGTGATGTTTTCATTTGTGTAAATAAGTACACAAATGTTTGAAATGATATCTTTTTTATTAGTCATTTATGTACTACTACTACTACTAATAAAAATAAAGCAATTAATCACGCTCCAGATAAATGTACTTTTTTTTCTACCATCTGAACTGATGGTTAGTTTGCATAAAATATAAGAGCACACTGACTCCTCAAGCTACTTTTTGTAACATCTCTTCAGTGCTTTACACAGCCATGGTTACATTTAACAGTTTTCCCCTCAGCAAATATTTGTATGTAGAGCTAATTGCAAAGGATTAGTTGTCATATTACAGTATGTAATTGATTTGATGAACATTTTCCAGTCAGTTGACAGTCAAACGTAATGATTTAGATATTCAATTTGCAAAGACTGTCTTTGTTTCGTGCCCTTCTTTAAATGTTGCAGGCACAAACTGTGCTCTTTTTTAACAAACTGACTCGGCTGCACGCAACACAAAAAGCCAAATGCCATGAATCATCATCAGATGCTCCGTAATACATTCTCTGCTTTTTTATGCTTTGCTTCAAAAAGAAAGCAGAGACTCCTTTGTCTATTAATCTTAGTGCTCAATGTGCAAATGCAAACGTTGCATACATTTGCATGATTTCCATTGCTGATTTGTTTGAATAATGGCCTTATTCTCTTTTCGAATAGCAATAAGTCCTTGGCTTTGCAGCAAAAGATCTTCAAGTGCTGCTCTGTCTTACGTAAGCCTCTGTGTTTAGATGAACTTTTGATGGAAAGCCATTTTTCACAGCATTATAGGCCACCGCAGCACATCCTAAACTCCAGCGACAGGCAGCGGCGTTTCAGGGCATAAACGCGCATTAGCATTATTTAATTGTTACTCTGGCGGTCCGAGCGCGTGAAACATTACGACGCTGCTGGGAAGAAGCAACGGCAGCAGAGCTGAAGGGAAAAGTGCTGCTCCAGCTGTGTGTAAGAGAGACGTGTAGAGTCAACGCCTCATCAGAACTACAGCGGTCACATGTTTATTATCTATTGCTTTATCATCATATTCCTATAGACCCAGTCCAGTGTTATGCTGTAATCCAGATCTGGTTTCATATTTTGTATGTAATGAAGTGACATTCAAACTTTTTAAATGTGAATATTCCAGATTCAGTACTCAGTTAAACTCCATCAACAGAATTGTACAGAATTTTTGTAATGTTGATTTACCACCAAAAGGATGCAAGTCATTTTGTCTCATCCCTCATAAATAAATAAATAAATAACAGTGGAAGTAAAAGTGGCCAGTTTTAGGAGGATTTCAAAATAGAAATGTGAAGCTCATAAAAGCATTTTTATAAAAACACTTGCGATAATTAATCTGGTAAAATGTAACAGATGAACAGTCATTTTAGGAACTGGAAAGTAAAGTTGGACATAACTGTACATATGTGACACATACTGTCTGTATCAATCAAAGATTTAATTTGAGTAACAAAATATTGATTGATAGATGTTTGCCCCGATTCCCATTTGGCAGTTTATATGACTGATATGATGATAAGTCACGGGCCACATTTACATTACATGGTTCAAGTGACCCAATTCCAATTGTTTTTTTTTTGTTTTTGTTTTTCTCCCATGTGCCATAGATTGGATATGATCCATGAATGCATAATTAGGAAAAAAAAGCACATGCATTCCTGTATTTTCAGATCAGACTCAGGTCTCATTCATATGTGGAAATCAATCTGATATGAATGTGCATTTGTGCATTGGACAGATCTGCTGTTCCCATGTCTATGCGAGTTGCACGTTATTGACAGTGACAGTGACGTTGACAGTGTTGCCAAATCTGTGGTTTTTCCATGGAATTGAGCTACATTCACCCTGCTGTCACAGGTTGTTTTTTAGTCCAGTGTTTACATTTCAACTCTTTAAGTAAATTTACACAATGTCAGTGGAGACATACCATGATCGACCTACTGGTCATTTATGGGTCATTCCATGTCAAATCCTTTAAAAACTTCCCTTGTTAAAATTTTTGATTTTGCTAATATTTTTTTCTGAGATAGATAGACATGCATAGTGATGAATGCCAAAATCTTAAATGTCATGGATGAATATTTACTGAGTAATCCACTGTTTTGTAGAGGGGGGGTCAAAATGGCAATTTTGACCTGAGATTCAGAGAAAAAATTGCAGCTGGTTTTGTTTTGCAGACCTGGCAATGCTGTTTCTGGGTCAGTATGTCTACCTTGGGTTGTTTCACCAAGTGTATAGTGCCAATATCAGATATGGGTCCCTTTTAAAGGCTGATAATCAAAAAAAAAAATGGATATAGTCAAGAAGTCCTAATTGGGCGTTGCAGTGTGAACGTGTGTGTGGTGAATGTGTTGAGGAAGTGTGTCTCTGCTCCTCTCGCTGGGCTCACAGGGTTTGTCTCCAATCAAAGCTGCTCACTTTGTACATGCATCAGTTCAGAAGAGTTTGGAGAGGTAGACAGCACTTGGCAAAGATCTTAAAGCTCTCTCCTCTTGAACATCAGTATCACACCTGAAACACATGAAGGGGCGACGGGGCTGTGTGTGGGGAGCGGCTCCCTGGGGCAATACTGGTAAATCCCGGCGGCTTTAGCTGGTGTGGTTTAAGTTGGTCCACATCTCAACACATCAACACATGAAAGCGTCTGTTCCTCCACACACACTTCTCTTCTGCTTCCAAACTCTCTCTCTCTTTTTTTCAGTCTTGTTTTATCATATCATTGACCAAACCCACACAGGATCAGATTATCTGCTGGTAAAGTTGCCTGCAACAAACTGAACCACGATTGACCTACTAGACATTTTACATGGGTCATTCTGTGTCAGATCAGCTAAACTTCAAAAACTTCTCTGGCTCCATTTTTTTTTTTTATTTAATTTTTTTATTTTTATTTTGCTAATATATTTTTTTTTCCTGAGAAAAGATAGACATGTATGGTGATGAAAGCCAAAAATATTAAATGTCATGGATGAATATTTACTGAGTAATCCACTATTTTGTAGAGGGAGGTCAAAATGACAATTTTCACCTAAAATTCAGAGCCAAAGTACATGGGTTTAAAAATGGCTTAGGAAAGCTGACAGCATCATTATCTTATTTTTAGTAAAATTAGTGGACTTTAGCAATCTTTGTTGCATTATGTGCCAATGGTGATCATTCAGTTGTGTTTTTCTCCAAAGTTTGCATGCCTGTAACTCAAAAAAATGATTTTTTTGGCATTTTAATTTTTAAGGCCCTGTATAGTTCAGTTCCAGAGATATAGGTATCTCAATATCAGGAGTAAATGATTCAACTGTATACATTTTCAGTGGTCAACAACCACAGCATTTGGTTTTCAACCACTGAAAATGAGTTATATTTAACAATCTGGACACGGAGCCTCATTGAGATCTCCGTATCTCTGGGATTGAATGCAGGGCCTTGAAAATTAAGATTTCAAAAGAAAAGTCTATTAAGAACTAGAACTTTGGAAAAAGAATATTTATGGCACTCAGACAGGTATATTTGATGCAACAAGATACTGTACAGCTCTAGTTTTAACATAGTTTGTTCCTCAGACATTCCTCTTTAAAAGAAAGGAAGTGTCATTTTTTTGCAAAGTATAACCCACATTTTTTGACCAGTAATTGTGTACAATTTAATGATTTACTGCTAAAGCCATATTAAAATTCCAGTATTGATCCATACAGGGCTTAAAAAATGAATATGCCAAAAGGAAGTTTGTTAAGACCCAGTATTTAAAAGGGCATTAAGATATCTGTGATACTTTTTGAGTTACAGGCATGCAAACTTTGGAGGAAAAAAAAAACTTTAAAAAGTGCAATTCAATTCAAGTTTGTTTGTATAGAAGTTTCTACAATATGTTTAGAATGGTCACCAATTGCATATAATGCAACAAAGATTGGTAACGTCAACAGATTTTACTAACAAACCTCTGTTTAAAAAGTCATAAAAAAAAAGTCTAAAGTCATTTTTAACCCCCTGTAATTTGGAGTGGATTACTCAGTAAATATTCATTCATGACATTTAATATTTTGGCTTTCATCACCATACAGGTCTATCTTTCTTCAGAAAAAGATATTAGCAAAATCAAAAAAATTGTACTAATAATTCCTTTGTGACCTTTCTCTAAAGATGGATTTTCACAAATAAATTTTAAAGAAATAATTTGCCCCCCCAAAAAAAAAACATTCTGAAGACGGATTGTATATAATGGATTGATAGATGGATTTTGACAGAATAATAGATGAAAAAAAAACAAAAAACTTTTTAAACATACTAAACATTTTAGGTGACCTATTACTTCGATGCACATTTCCTGACGCACCAGCATGAAGCGCTTGACCAGCGCAGCTAAAAGATCCCGTTCGGTATTTGTTGTCTTGAAGAAGTGGCACGGGCCTGTGAAATGTTCCATTAGCTCTTTAATAGTGTTTATTTAAGCTCTTGGCAGATGCTGGAATCTCCTAATGAAGCTCTGGGTAAATTAACAAGATGAATGCACTCTTATTGTCAATGGAATCAAAGCTGACTGTGATTCAGAAGTGGCGTTCAGGAGTACCTGCGGCTGTCTCAAGATCCTGACATCTGCTGCCGTTACAGCCTGTTCCCTTTCGCATGGGTTGTAATGATTTTTCTGTTTTCGCATTGAGTTCTTACAGTACGTACAAGATCATCTAGAACTGCTCTAATATAGGGCTGGACATAAAAATCTGACACTCGCAATGATGTGACTTTATTAAATTAGGTATTTTGAATTTTGTGATTCATTTAAAGAACAAGCTCTTAGGCTCATTCTGCAGTCCTTCACGGTTGTGTGAATCACCTAGATACATTTTTAAATATCAAACATTTCTAATATTTAAATATCACATCAGCAGTTGTTATTGGGCAGTACGATTCACTTCTGTAAATCAGAACAAACTGTCAGTTGCTATGAATAAATTATTGCCGCATTTAAAAATATATGTAGGCAAGTATATTTTTATTTAGTATACTGGAAAACAATGTGTATTGCTTCATAAATTCTACAGTTTGATCTAGTTTGCTGCTTTGAAATAGTACATACTGTGAAAAGCACTAAAGAAATAAATGTGAATTAAATTGAAAATAATAGTTATCTGAATAATTTTAAGGTAAATGCCTAAATTTTGAAAAGTAGGTTTGGGTCTGTTATGTATTTATTTCATTAGTTAGCTAGCTATTTATTTGAGCTGAATTTTTTGCAGCTGTTACTCCAGTCTGACCCCAGACTTCGAACGGTACGTTATTAAAAGTATTGATTTGATATCTATTATTGTTTGATACTGAATAATAATTCCAAGCGAGGCGATTAGCGTGACTGTTTGATTTCAAACGTAAAATGATTGTGAAAGCGGCCTGAACTCTCCAACTAATAAAGCACTAAAGGGTAACAGTCATCAAATCAATTGCTTAATGAACTATAAGCCGGGCAGACTGCTCTTAATGGGTTTGCTGACACACTGGTGGATTTCACTTTTAATCAAAGGTAAAGACCACTCTCTAGGTAATTCGCTGATTGCAGTTTTGTTAATCTTATAAAGCATTTAGCGTTTTTTTAGTCATTCCCTGCATTTGTCAGTCATTATGTTTATATTATGCTAATATTGCCTTGTGTATTTGTCCCAGCTGATGTCCCTCATTATCCAGCACACTCAGTCTCCTCACCTGCCAAAGAATCTTGCTTTATGTAAATATTTGCTGAACATGTGAGCATAAACATCAATGTAAAGTGGATTAGTATGATAATGGCAAATGTGCCTGCTCAGATGAAATCTGCTGTCAGCGCAAGGCTACGTGTGTGTGTGTGTGTGTGTGTGTGTGTGGGTGTGTGTGTGACTTTATGGTGGCAATGATGTAGTGTAGGAGAGAATAGGGTAAGTTGTGTTGCTCCTTTATTTTACGCTTAATGTACATAATATTTTTACCTATGATTGTGGAAAACATTTTTCACATTAAGTATATATTTTTATTTATTTATTTCTCTTCCATGGAATTTCGCCTAAAATAAAAGGTGCCCAGGGGTAAAAGGTGCCTTTGATATTATTTTCCTCTCGACCACTAGATGACAGAAAAATGTGGCGTAGCACTTTCCAAAACATTTGGTTTTCAACATACACGTGCAAATTTGTCTGATCCTGATCCTTGAAGTTGATTCTGTGCTTACTTGATCTAATATTTGATGTTTTTAAAAAATGTTGTAGATTTCACTAGCAAAAGAAAATCACTAAACTTCTTGAATATATCTTGAGAAAACGGTCTTCTTAATGATTTTCAGTTTTGTTTAAGATAATTAAAGCAGCAGTTTTTAAATAATGAAAGAATATGTAAAAGTATGGTATTTGGGGTAAGAAGCACTATAAACATAATTAACATGATAATGAATAGAAGTCTGACTTTTCCATGTGTTGACATGACATTGATAGATTCAGATGGTAAATATCATAAATTATGTTGGGTGTCCTTCTTGGAGATAATCACCATGTGTACAATGAAACCATCATATTTAAAAACATGATATTAATCATGTCATATAATAAAATATCATTTGTTAACTACTATACTACTATATTCAGTTACTATGGGATCTCCTTCAGTGCTTTCAGAATCTTTACATTTAAAAAAAAAAGAATGTAAAGAAAAATTTATTTAAAAATATATGTTTTGTATTAATATATTTTAATGACAGTATTTATTGAACAAAAACAATAATTCTTTCATTTATCAAAATAAGCAGAAAACAGTTTAAACTTTGTTAAAGTGATTGTTTTGAACAAGTATTAACTTAGACAAAAAACAAAACAACAACAACAACAACAAAAAAAAACCAACCAACCAAAAAAAAAAACAATCACTTTAGGTAATGTATTTGTATCGATACTGTTTGCGTTTTCCCCAAAAATATCTTTACTTAATATCCTAGTGATTTTTGGCATAAAAGAAAAATTGAATCTTTCATTTCAACCCATACAATGTATTGTTGGCTATTGCTACAGATATACCCGTGATACTCAAGACTGGTTTTGTGTTCCAGGGACACATATGAGACACGGCAGTCAGATTGAAAAGTAAAAAGTATTTTTGAAAAAGGATATTTATGCAACAAAATGCAATAAATAAATGTCTTTTTTTTTTTTTTTGTTACAGATCAAGGCTATATTTAGATGCAAGTTTAGCTGCAAATGAAAGCGTTTTGTAAGGACAGTAACGTGTGTATTCCCAGAAATGATCATTGTTGCCTTGAGAAGTTGGAGCGTGATTTACCGCGGTACCGTCCGTCTGTTGAAGTACATCGTGGCCGTGGCTCAGCGGAGCTTGTGGCCTGTATCGCCTGGATTTTCCTGGAGCTCAAAGCGATCCATTAGATGAATAGCTGCATCTCTTACACGGAGCGTCGCACGTTGAACGACGCTATCGGAGCTGATAAAGCGGCCATTTTCTGAGAGCTGCTGTAAAATATTAATTATTCTGAACAAGAGTTTGTTCACTGGCAGATGTGAAGGTCGAACCGGCATCTAATGGCGTTTCATATTACACATTCCAGCGCAGGTTCGCAAACGACATTATTGGAATAAAATGAGCCGGGCTATGAATTCTGAGAAACTTTATGAAGCAGAACACTCACCAGTCACATCGCTTGATTAATCGTCTCTCTGCTGAATGAATTAGACTGCACAATACTCCGAAGAGATGATGGCAACGGATCCGCTAATCCTATTAAAATTCATAATTAGCAATATTCTTGCCAGTTTCCCAAGGTAGTAAATGAAAGAGATAATGAATAAAATAAACAGAAGATTTGAAAGTGATGCTAGAACAATGCGTGGCATTATCGTCAGATCTGCAGTCGTGCTGAGGGATTAACGCTTTATTGAAGCGCTCCTCACTCTGCAGCTGGAGCCCGTGGGGGTCCGGGGCCGCTCCGGTTGACGACGGGAGCTTTGTATTGATGAGAGATCAGCTCTAAATGTGTAAACAGGCATCGGAGACGAGCGACGACGTAATCGTTCTCCGTTCTCTGCTCTCCGTGCGCAGCCGTGACGTGCGGTGAAGATTCTCGCCAAAGATTTTGTTTCTTTTCTCACCTTCTCATTCTATGGATGCATCTTCCATCTGCTTCACTTCCTGCCTGGCAGGACGTTTTCTTTCAGCTCCGTGAGAAATACACCACACATTCTGAGTGTTGCTTTGCGTGTTTTCTACGGCCTCGCTGTTCTGTGGTGTTGTTTGGACCATAAAACCTTTCTGTGAGAACATGTCTGCTGCTGTGAATAAACTCATTACTATATATTTATATTTTAAAATAGCAAATATCATTAAATCACATGCAGCTAATGGACCTAATAAATATACTTTTTAATATATTCATATATCTGCTTGAACTAAAAATATCTTCTTGGTACTTTACGACAATTGAATTTCTAACTTCTATGAATCATGAGTAATACACAGGACATACACATAACGTAAGGATTCATACTTCTAAATAAATAAATAAATACATACAAAAGAATCAATCAATCAGTCAGTCAATCTGCTCACCATGGCTGTGTTTATTTGACCAAAAATTCAGTAAAAACAATAATGTTGGGAAATATTACCGTTCAATAAACTTTTTATGTTTTAATATATTTTAAAGTGCAATTTATTCCTTTGATAGCATGGATGAATTCTTCAGAAATAAAACTAATATGCTGATTTGCTAATCAAGAAACATTTTTTTGAAAACATGCATCATATTTAATATATCCTTACACACACACACACGTTGTGTTTCCATGTTTTATAGGGACATTCCATAGGTGTAATGGTTTTTATACTGTACAAACCGTATTTTCTATCGCCCTACACCTAAACCTAGCCCTCACAGGAGTGCATTTTTACTTTCTCAAAAAAACTCATTCTGCGTAATTTATAAGCCTGTGTCTTCATGGGGACCTAAAAAATGTCCCCACATGGTCAGCATTTACTGGTATTACTATCCTTGTGGGGACATTTGTGATAAATACCAGGTACACACACACACACACACACACACAATCAATCAATCAATCAATCAATAATGGCCCCCACAATGTTTCAACAACAACAACAAAAAAAAATATTTTGAAGAGACTCATGGGAGTGTGTGCATCACATGGTCTTAGCTGTGGACCACGTTCCTGTGCGGGCAGGAATTTCAGAGCCTGTGGAACCATGGATATCCTGCCAGTTTCTGTTTTCCATGACAGAGTGGTTTGCTTATTTGCTTTGGATCTCTTTGAAACCGGTTCTTTTGCACTGTAATACAATATATATATATATATATATATATATATATATATATATAAATATAAATATATGTATAAATAAATAAATAAGCTTGCTGTTTACACAAAGAAACTACATTGTTAACATTTTTGTGATGTTCACTGATACTGGTACTAATTTATAGAAAAAAGGAGACAATTACCACATAGCACACATAATTTGCCATACAGTAAATAAATTAGAGTAACATCTGTAAAATAATGAATGCACACTTACTCTATAAGATTCTGAATGGAGTTGAAAACTGATCGAGACCTGTGTCCTCTTCCTGTGCAAGATGCCGGTGAAAGTGAGAGTGGTGTATAATGTTGTTAGCGTTTATTTTATAAAGTACATTAGTATATGCATACTTGATAAAAAAAACAAACAAACAAACAGACAAACGAAAAGAAAAAATAGAATAGCAATAACAAAGAAACTATGTTCTAACACTGTCAACCACAAATAATATTACCATAGGCATAACAAAAGTACAATTTACAAATAAAACCATACAGAAGATTTACTTATTGTGTTATCCCACCATTTCTAAACTAACTACTTACTCAGTATGATTTTCCAGCAAACTCAAAACTGAACGACACCTGCGTGCCTTTTTTGCGAAAGAATCCGGCGATGCAGCCACAGTCCTAAACGAAAAGTGAAAGTCGTTAACAATTACTGTCTGCTAATAAGTTGCATCACTGATAGGAATGGACATGCGTATATGTGTGTTGATGAGTCACTTCTCTGTAACATTTACGGCTTATTTGATATATTTACACCTCAGACGACTATTACAGAAGGTTCAAACACTCACTGATGCTCCAGAAGGAGTGTTTGAACCTTCTGTAATAGTTGCATATGAGTCCCTCAGTTGTCCTCAGTGTGAAAAGATGGATCTCAAATCATACAGTCATTGTTGGAAAAGGTTCAAATACACAAAACTGCTGAAAAACCGAAGAATTTGTGAAGGATTTTTCTGAAGAACAGCAGCAGTTTAACCGTTCAGGACAAACAAGGGACTCATGTTAATGTTTTATAGTAAATTCACCATAATTTCTCACACAATATTTTACTGCTGTTGATTAACTCCTCCTTATATAAGTAACATTTCCCAGAGTGTGTGTGTGTGTGTGTGTGCTCCTCCTACACGTGTTGTTCTCCTCCTCCTCCAATCATCAGTGATGGATGGCTCGGCCTCTGCTCTGAATAAGTGTCTGTTTCACCTTCTGCAGCATGTGTGTTGGTGTTGGTGTTGTATCTGTGTGTGGCGTACGGGCCGTGATCAAACTCTCTGCTCCGATGATGGGCCGCTATAAGACAGACCCTCGGGCTGGATCCGCTCCACTCGTTTTGCTTCAACCAGATGCTTGTCTGCCGCGCGGATCGCTGTGCTTCTGCTCCGGCAAGCGGGGAGGGAAAGCAGGTCATTGCGTATTCGGAGTTGAGGAATCGACCTTTTCATCTTTACTGTTTATGTCCAAGGAAGACTTTACAGCAAGTGGGAGGGCAGCGCTGGTGGCAAACCCCGCCGGGCCTCAGCGCGACCCACTCAGAGAGTCCCGTCGGCCCGGTCGAGGAGATGGAGATCTTCTAAACGAATCAGTCTTATCCCGGAGTGTCAAGGTTGCTCGTCCTCGCGCTTGATTTCATTCCAAGTGTGTTATGTTAAACATATCCATCTTTTTCTAACAGATATCATGTTCAGTAAGCCAAGTATTGCTCATACTTACTAGGAATAGAATAGAATAGAATACAATAGAACGGAATAGAATAGAATAGAATATACACTCCTCAAAATTGTGACCTTTATTTATTTATTTATTTATGTAATTCTTTAAAAAAATACTAATTAACTATTTATAATAATAATAACATAGATAATAACTGGCAGAATAAACTACATTTTTTAAGAAATAATAATAATAATAATAATAATAAAACAGTTATTTTAAATTGTAATAATATTTCGCAAAATATATAATATAATATAATATAATATATACACCCCTCAAAATTTGTGGCCAGTGTGTATGTATGCATGTATTTATTTATTTATTTATTTAATACTTAAAAATATATATATATATATGTTCAGTATTTATAATAATAAGAATATAGATAATAATTGGCTTCACCAGAATAAACTACATTTTAAGATATAATAAACAAACAAACAAAAAATTTTAATAATATTTTACATTATTACTGTTTTACTATATTTTTGATTAATTAAATGCAGCCTTGATGACCATAAGAGAATTCTTTCAAAACATTACTGACCTCAAACTTTTGAACTATAATATAATATAATATAATATAATATAATATAATATAATATAATATATATAATATAATATAAATTTACTTTACAGTACTTGTAGTATTATTTACTTTTTCCTTACTATAATTGTTTTTGTCTTTATGGCTTTTGCAGATACACTGTAAAACATAGTATAGTAGCGTGCATATATGTTTAATTATTTCTTTTTTGCTTAAATTAATGGATGACAGAGTTTCAAAGCGTCAATGATGTCTAAAATAGTGGCTGTGAAAACAAAGGCGATCTCAGAAATGCGTCTCTTTGAATCTAAGTGTGCGCACAAAAGCAGAAAAAGCAGAATCATTTCTCTGATTTACATTCTTTTTCCAAGTCTGAATATTTTAAGAAGCAGCAGCACATATCCAATTAAAAGTTTGTATTCGTAGCGCTTTTCTTTCTGAGCTTCTTTGAAGATTTTTATATATACATGTCTCTGCGTGTGTGCATGCGAAAGTTTCCTCGCTGAATAATTCTTTGTGCTGTATTTCCCCGTCTTTCATGTATTCTCTCACTTAATGTTATTTGCTGTGTTCTCTTATCTTCTATTAGGGCCAGAGACTACAGACACTATTCCAGTCAATAATCTGCTTTCATCAATAAAACATCCAATAATGTGGAAATAATTAGTGAATATCCTCATTTTGGAATGGGGGAGGGGGGTCGCTTCCTGTGAAATTTAAGAAAATATCCTGGATTCGGTAGAACAATGCGGACGCGTTCTGTCGATGACAACCGAACATGATTTTGACTTTTGTTGTTTTGAAAAACAAGGATGTTTTGAAAATACGAATTTACGAAATGACCTAGTTTTTTTTTTTAGATTATTTAACATGAAAATAATGATTAAAATTTATTTTAATCATATTAAAATATGATATGATATTTATTTATCTGTTTGTTTGTTTGTTTATTTAGTAATCGAATGTCTGTTTGAACATGAAGCGGACAGTTGTTTTTTTTTTTTCTCTAGTTGTGTGTTTGAATTCAATGATCCATTAAAGACGTCACATTTCTTCAGGTCTGAGCTTTTGTTTCACATGATTCTGAACTTGACTGTCTGCTTCAGTGAAGATAGTCATCCAATGTCCATCTTTAACGAGGAAAAAATATATATATAATCATATTTTGCAGTCATACGCCTTTTAATTCTGTTTTAGGGCTAATGCGTTTGATTAGAACATCCAGTAGTTGCTTTCGGATGAAAAATGACTTTTTGTTGTTAATTGCTTTGAAGTTGAACTGAAGGATATTTGAAAGACAACTGAAGCTTTTATAGAGGACAAATAAAGGAGAGCAGAACCACACTGTGTTTTTTCCCCGCCTGTTCAGATTTTACCAAAGGACATTGTGTCTGGGAGACAGCCAGCAGTCTACGCTGACTATAAAATATGTGTGTTTGTGTGTGTGTGTGTGTGTGTGTTTGCTTGCCCGCCTTCCTCTCTGGCCATGTTTGTCTTTGTTTACTGCTCTGTTGGACCTTGGAGAGAACAGAAAAACTACAATTCTCCCGTGATTCTAGTGCTGGCCTGCTTTTCAGAGTGGAGGCTGTGTTTGGTAATTGAAAGGTCTCCACTGTCTGTTCTGTCCAGATGTCCAGCATGTCTGTGCTCGTACCCAAAACGCAACAGTAAGAAACCACACAGCCTTCTCGCCTTAATTAGATCGCTTTCCCAACATTTACAGCCCAAGTGCATCTTTACAAATAATTGCAGCGCTCAACTCATGCAATACAGACTGTTAATTGTGACAAGCATTTGAGTTTTTCTGCTTCTTAAGCTTCTGATTGCATTGGCTGTAAATGTCATGTAGTTCTGCAGGGACTTTTTTGACTATCGGCGAGTCTTTTGTGCTTTACAGCTTATTCTGGTCAAGATTCGCCCACTTAGACAGGAAGAGGCTGTGGTTGTGTTTCAGAGGTGTGTAAATCTGAAACGAACGATGCTACAAAAGTAGACTGGCATTGAAAAAGGACAACAACACACACACACACACACACACACACACAGTTAAACGTTAGAAGGATTACTTTATGTTTAATGTTTTGCCATAGGATATTTTTCATTACCCCTCCTGATGGCATATTTGTGTTCAGCCAATCAATCCATCGTCTTTTTGTTCTCCCAATATAAAACACTTCGAGTCTATAAATAAGTAGTTTGACAATCAGTGAAATGTTTAGTAGAATAGATCTTGTTTTTATTTTCATCTAAGAATGTTTTACCTTGTACAGAATGATGGCAGTGATGGTTAAAGCAGCACTTAGGTTTTTCCCTAACCAAAAGCTTTCACGGGTAGGTGGGAAATACTGTATATTTATAAATATATTTCTCAGCAAATCATCACTCTGTAAAGTGCCCCCTTTTTTAATAATTTGTTTTAATTTGAATTTGAATAGTTTTGTTCCAAAGTAGACATGAAGAGTTCAGATGCAAAACCAGCTAAAAGCCATCTCGCTCAAAAATGAGATAATGATACTGAGTGAATGCTCCTGACACATAGTATACGTCCATCAAATACTTTTTTCTTCAAACTCGCTAAAATTCCAGCCTCAGCTCAATCAGAAGTACCGGTACTTACATAGAAACCTATACAAAGTAGCCAGAAAGAAATGCTCATTATAAAGAAATACGTCAGATGGATTTAGAGGCTTTTGCATCTGAACTCTTGACATATATATATTTTCTTTATCTTGTCATATATTTTGCATGTATCTTAGCTTTTTGAATAATTTCAGACTTATACCCTCTATTTAAAAATCATTTTTCTAGACCCTTAGCTTCATCCTCAAAATCTTGTTCTTTATCACAAATTCTAGGTTAACTTTGAAATTGCCCCAAAGCTTGTTTATCAACAATGAAAACTTTTAGCATGGAGAACTGTGTTTCTGTCGGTGGTCTTTCTAAATACTGATTTACGTAAAAAAAAACAAAAAAAAAAGTCTTTATTTTAAATAATTTTTCAGGTCCAGAAAATTATTCTGTGATCCATATTCTAAAGACAGTTTTACATTAGAACTGGTATTACTGATGAAATGAAATAAAATAAAATGACAACATCATCAAGATTTCCAACATTTCTCATGGACTCAAATTTGGATTATTTCATGCTTTGTTATTTTATGAATAATTATTATTTTAGCTTGGAGAACAGCACAGAATATTAATAAATAGTATCGTTTCATTAGTGCACTCTCAAAAGAAAAAGGTGGTATAAGGTACTACTACTGTATGTACTAATACTATGTAATAATATGTACACTTGAAGTATTAATATGTAGTTTTAAATGTCAGTATATGCCATTTAGGTGTGAATAAGATGTACCTTTTATTATGTATAGTATAGGTGACATCCATGAGCCTCAAGGCTTGATTCTCGCGCCACTCTTGTTGATCCTGTATATGCTCACACTGACTCAAATAATAGGAAAGCTATGCAGATGACACGCAGGTTTACCTAACCTTATCGCCTAATGACTACAGCCCCACTGACTCCATATGTCAATGCACTGATGAAATTAACCGCTGCATGTGCCAAAACGTTCTTCAGTTAAACAAAGAGAAAACCAAAGTCATTGCATTTGGAAACAAAGATGAAGTTCTCAAGGTGAATGCGTACATTGACCCTAGGAGTTCAACAACTAAAAAGCAAGTCAAGAATCTTGCAGTGATTCTGGAGTCAGATCTTAGTTTTAGTAGTCATGTCAAAACAGTAACTAAATCAGCATACTATCATCTCAAAAACATTGCAAGAATTACATGTTTTGTCTTCAGTCAATTCTATGTCAGTTCTGTGCATTCTATGTATCCTCACGGTTATTTTAATTGCGTATGAAACGCATTATATAAATAAACTTGCCTCGCCTTTTAGGTTTTGTACAGTAGCATAGGATACCACCCAATGACAGCTCCTGTGAATATTTTTAAAGATTTGTTACCACAAGCCTTTGTTAAATCCAGTGGATTACTGTCATGTGTCATTATTGTAGAAGGCCAGAACCTTGTAAACACAAGTTTGTGAAAAAACCACATTCACTCTCACTACTGAAAGTTAGGCATTCATGTTGAAGTGCACTATTTCATCCGGCTGTTGGCATTTTTGTGCACAGTATATCTACGGCCTTGCCACCTGAGACGGGATGCCATTCACATTAAGAAGCCAGCATTTCATATCTCTGAAATATTGCAGATGAAATTATAGACCTCTCAGCCTTTCAGCACACACCTGCATATTACACAACCTCTGTAGCCGCAAACACCTTATTACAGGTCTCTTCAGCGTTTTTTTTTTTTTTTTTTTTTTTTTTTTTTATAGTTTGAGCCGTGAAATTAACTTAGGTGCCTTTAAGCTGCTTACTTGCAAATATTTGACCTCGGCTGACAGTGAGTGATTACTGATAGCGCAGGCATCGGCGGCGCACCAGCGCACCATTAGCATGTCATTACGCATAATTACTCGGCGTGGCAGAGGGGAAGTGAACTGAGCTGTGCGTTTAAGCAGAAAGAGCTTGTGTAATGACACACAGTCCTGTCACTTAGTCTGTGTTTCAGGAGAGACGGTGAGGCCGTGTGTGCTTACACTGGTTGCCTGTTGACTGTGTTTGAGGTGTTAGTTTGCTAAGTGGATAGGAGAATTGTCTGTGTGTGTGTGTGTGTGTGTGTGTGTGTGTGTGTGTGTGTGTGTGTACCTAGTGTTTCCTACATTGCGGGGACAATTGTCCCCACAAGGGAGGGTTGTAATACCAGTAAATTTTGACCTTATGGAGACATTTTTGGCCCCCATGAGAAAAACTGCTTATGAATCATACAGCATGAAGTTTTTTCTTTCTTTCTTTTTTTTTTCTTGTTTTTTTTTTTTTTTTTTTTTTTGAAAAAAACTAAAAATCAATCAATCAATCAATATCAGAGATCAATCAGAAAGCAATTAATCACAAAATGTTTAATTTATATTAAATATTAATACTGTTGTTCAAAAGTTTGGGATCAGTAAGATTTTTAATGTTTTTAAAGAGGTTTCTTATACTTATCAAGGCTGTGTTTATTTGAAAAAAAAAAAAAGAAAAAGTAAATATTATTACGATGTAAACTAACATTTTTAAATTTATTCCTGTGATCAAAACTGTATTTTCAGCATCATTACTCCAGTCTTCAGTATCACATGATCCTTAAGAAATCATTCTAATATGTGCTGTGCTGCTTAATAGTTTTTTGGAACCTGTGATACTTTTTTTCAGGAATCTTTAATAAACAAGAGTTAAAAAGAACAGTATTTATTTAAAATAGAAATCTTTTCTAACAATATACACTACCGTCCAAAAGTTTGGGGTCAGTAAAATTTTATTCTTTCTTTCAATGATATTAACACTTTTATTCTGTAAGGATGTGTTAAATATATATATTCATTCAAATGGCTGATTCATTCAGGAATGAGGTAAATGGCTCTGTTTCTGAATGGACATTTGAATGATTGATTCACACGATTCGTTCAAAATGTGGATTCATTCAGAAATTAAACACTGCCGTGCAACAATTCTGCTGTGGTTTCAAAGGTAATATGCTCTCTGCAAAATTGAGCAAAAACATGTAATATTCTGTTTAAAATATAAGTATCACAGTATCAAAATTTAAGCTGTGATAGATCGGGACAAAATCAGCACTGGTGTCATAAAGCTCTTGCTGTCCGTGTGATATTGTGTGATATGTGATATTGATTGCATTATGTATAATCATTTTCTGTTTTTAACTGTCTTAAATTTATTTTAAATCAATTTTTAAATCATTATATCAATCAGTTTTTTACATTTTTTGTTTTATTGTTGTGATCATTGTTTTTATGATTATTCTACTTCCTTTTATGTGAAGCACTTTGAATTACCTCTGTGTATGAAATGTGCTATATAAATAAACTTGCCTTGCCTTGCCTTGCCATGTATATAAATATGAGACAAAACACATACAGGGGCATTTTTTATTTTATTTATTTTTTTCATATCATGAATTTTAGTTGCCCTGCATCATATTTGTCAACAGTCAACTATATGAAATATAAGATGACGTACAGGTCTGGGGGCGTGCCCAGCATGTTAACTGCGTTAAAATATTTGAATCACATTATTTTTCTTAACTAATTAATAAAGTTACCACGTTTAATTGACAGCCCTCATAAAAATAACATTTTTGCAAAGGTCAGATTTACCCTAAACCAAAATGATTTCACTCTCCTGGATAATAATCACCTGTCTATGTTAACGGTATATGTTATTATCCATTACGGGATAAAACCTTAATAATGAGTTTTGACTTGGCCAGAGGAACATATTGCATTTATTGAATGTTTTACACAGTGGAAAACCTATACATGTAGTTATTATTGTGTCAGTGAAAGGAGACAAGGTAGAATCATGCGTTGTCCTTCGTGACAGTGCGCACACGGCTTGCTGTATGTGTTGGTCAATGCCTAGGTATTGTGGGTGGTTAGTAGTTGTATTTATCAGGTCAGGGTAACCAATACAGTTGTTTGCCCGTATGTAGAAAGAGAAGAAAATCAATAATTGTTGAGCTTTTTCTTGGCTGAATGACAGCTCATAGCAGTGAGAGCCGTGTCAAAGCAAAAGACTGTTTGATCCTGATCTGAAGGCTACGTCTGTGACGCTCCGTTTCAAGGATGTTGTACCATCTGTTTTGAAAAGTGTTTTTTTTTTTTCTTTCCCCCAGATCTTGGCTTTTTTCAAAGCATTGTGCTTCTCTGTGCTGAAGTCAGTAGGACTGTGGCCTGCTCCGAAGGGAAAAACTGACACCATTAGATGGAATTGCTTCTATTCTAACTTCACATTGTCAGATTAAAGCTGGCTATTATTACTATTATAATTATTATTTGTTTGAAAAATTAACATGTGTCCTCTGTAAGCTGTTCTTAAACATATATATATATATATTCATAGAAGGACTGCAAATACCTATTGGTGACATGAGGCAGGTATAACTTTTCTATCAGCCAGTGTGAATTAAAGCCGTGAATCACGAGCAGCCGTTCTTTGATTGCACAGAGAGTTGAATAAAGATGCCTGATTTGAGAATTATTACATTTTAGTGCTAATCACATGCCTTTGTGATGGCCGTGTGTGACTTTTGTGCCTTAGAAAGACCAGCAATTTGTTTTGAAAATGGACCGGAGTGAAAGAAACCCTCCACATAACAGAGAAACTATAATCTACTGATGCCTTTCACCATTTCATGGCTCATTTCATATTTTAGGATTTATTTTACCCCCCTTCTCCAACAATATCCAGCGTTAATTCGATATGCGAAGACATTTCTGGTAATGTGCTCTGCCGTTCACTTGGAAACACTGTTAGAAAGCACATATGTGATTAGATTAGTTGGCACATCTAGAACTGCAGCATAATGACTGCTCCTCAGAAATGTCTTGGCGCATACCGAGAGACCCAGCGTTCTTCAAATCATTACCCGATTCGTCGCTCATATACAACATGGTGCGCTCTTCATGTATTTAAATGGTTCGGTGTGTATGCACAGTGTACCATGTACGATGTATATATAGTGCACCTTTCACACTCACTGGCTGTAAAAGCGTTCAACCGTAATTGAAGCTACACCTCTATATTTATAAGTTATTTACGCAGTAGACGCAACACAGGATGTTAGCAGCAAGGCTATTCTTCTGAAGGTTTCATAGCATATGGAAGCATGAACAAATCTGTATTTCAGTGGAAGACAGGAGGATGGAAAGAACATCTTGCTATCTCTCATCGCCTCTCCGTCTCGTGTGAACATCTGGACTCGTCCGTCTTCATTTGAAGTTGCACATTTTCTGTCGAAACGTGCCTTTGCGTGCACACTGAGTGCTCCATATGTCAGATTTTGTGGAACCAATGAAAAGGCTGTTTTGAAAGTCTATATTTAAAAGCATTATTTAGTTTATAATCAGCCTTATGCTGCGCACAAATTAGGGAATTCCTTAGATAGTAATTTAAGTAGGTGTGAGGATATTAAAAACATGAAGATATCACTGTATGTTCTGGTTTATTGCTACGGCATATATACAATTTCAGCTCAAACACACCACAGATTTGCCTGTTATGCCTTATTCACAAAATCTGCGCTGATTACCTGCGCTGATTAAAAGTCAATTTTCCATTGTGGCTAGAATGGCATTAAAAATAGATGTGTGTATACATTTTATATTGATCATGTCATCATCCTCATCATTAAATGATGATTAAATGCACAGTCGCAGTGGTGCACTGATGCTGTACAGTCTCAGCTAAAGTACGGCAGATTGTGATAGTCTGCTGTATCCTGCGTAAGTGACTTCTCCGAACTGTCCTGTGATGTGTTTCCCATTCAACTAGGTAAATCACTGCTTACCACCTTTTTATTTATAGTTTGAGAAATGAACTAGTTCATCATATCTGTTTCTTGACTGCATTGGTTTAACAATATAGAACTGTTGTTAATAGAACTTAATGTGACTTAACTTTTGTGACACGCTCCCCTAATAAGATTTCTGCTGCAAGTTTACACCAAATCTGCACAAACGCAGATAGACGACACTGTACTCTTCGTTCTTTGACTTCTACTCACTTGACCTGTCCTTCCAAGTTACTTACTTGAGACTTTGGCAGCAAGTGGATTCATTTTAAACGGCAGCAATGTTAATTTACTAGATATTCACTAACTACACAGTCACAGAGAGAAAAATGCCCACTGAATTCATTAAAAGTAATTCTTAATAAAATTTCTAATTGCATTAAGTGGGCGACTTAACCGTGTTCTTCATTCCTCCTCACCGGTGAAGCCTCAGACAATGGACGTGCTCTTTTCTTTTCACGCTGCTCTGCTGAATGACTCGGTGTGTTCATTATAAGCAGATCTCCGAGACAGACACACAATGATGAATTCAGACTCTAAACACAATGAGGATATTTCATGAGCAGATCTGTGCTGTAAACACGTCTGTACAGACATTCTGAAGTAGTCTGGAGCTGTTACCCAACTTTGAAGAGTTTAAATTCAGCTTCTGAATACGTTCTCTTGAATAAATAAATTGGCATGGACATTGTGAGTGATGTGCACTCTCAGTACAGCAAATCTTGCCACTGCTTGTACTATAAATACTTTGGAAATCAGGTTCACTGATTTCATGGAAACCCTTGCTGTGTGCCGCCAGGAGATGTTATGAAAGCCTAGCACACACACAGCAGCCATGAACAGTATATTAGACACTTAAAGTGATAGTTCATCCAAAAAAAACAAAAACAAAATCAGTCATCATGTTGTTCCAAGCTTGTATGACTTGCTTTCTTCTGCAGAACATAAAAGTAGACAGACGGACAGATGTTTGGATTGATAGTCTGATTGATAGATCTAGAATGGAATATGCTGTGATCAAATATGAAACAGCTCAAAACTGTCATTCCGAGCATTTAAGCATATGTCTTTACGTCAGATGGATTTTAAAATCAAAAGCCAGATAAATTCAGTCAAGTGTGATCAATCTTTTGACTGGTATTGTACATAAACACTGAGTAATTAGTTGGATGTGATAAATAAACAGAGAACTGATCAAGAATAATGAGGGGAAGTTAATTAACATGCTATGCAAATGAGTTGTTAACCACACCACCAAACTCGAGTTCCTTGAGTTGGAGCGTTTCAGAATGAGAAGTTTGGTGGTGTTTTGGCGAGTTTGCGTCTGGCAGCGGCTGATCTCACCGCGCCTACACACCACATGCTGCCGCTCCCGTCAGCAACTCACACGCGGCCCAGATCAGCCCACTCGCAGCGCCAAAAACACCAAACTCCTCGCTAGTTGGACGGATGGATGGTGTTGGGAAGATACTTTGAAACAGTGTCTCATATCTTAAAGTAATTCAACTACTACTCTTCAAAAACATATTTAGCTACACTAAACATTACAAACAAAATTAGCTTACAACAAAGGTTTTAAAAACTGTTTGTATTTTGTAAATGTATTTCATTTTATTTCACTTTTCGTGGAAAGAAAAAAAAAATACATTTATTAAGCTGATCAAAATTGACAGTGAAGACATTTCTAATATTACAAAAGATTTCTATTTCAAATAAATGCTGTTCTTGACCAGTTTCTATTTGTCGAAGAATTAAAGAGAAAAAAAAATCAGTTTCCATAAAAATATGAAGCAGAACCATTTTCAACAATGATGATAAAATAAGAAATAATTTATGAAGAATCATGCGACACTAAAGACTGAAGTAATGATGCTGAAAATTCAGCTTTGCGTCACAGGAATAAATTACATTTTAAAATATATTAAAATAGGACAAAAAAAAAAAATCCTAAATGGTCATTCTTTTTGACAATATTATTGTTTTACTGTATTTTTGCATGAAAGACTTCTTTCAAAAGCATTCAAAAATATCAACCCCAAACTTTTAATGGTAGTTTACATTGACAGTGTTTTATGATATCTTCATAACTGTATTTGTTATTAAATAGGTTTTATTTTTGCTGAGCACAATTTGACAAACATTGTCATGTCAAAATGCAAAATTTATACAATGTATTTTTTTAAATGTTATTGTGAAGTATTTTATTTGATTACCGATTACCGCTTACCGATTCCAGCTAATATTTACCTAAATGAGTTTCATGATTTTATATGTTGCTAAATCACCTATATGCGTCAGAAATATTTTCAGACCTGGCATAAATGATATGTGAATCCAAAATGGAATCAGTTGGCAAGATACAGGGGGTGGGTCAACTTACCCCACCCTCCCTACCATATTTTGATGACCCAAGTGAAGTGTATGACAAGTGGCAGACAGGAAATAAAAAGTTTAGTTTAATCCTAATTAATAAAAACGGACAGTATCCTACTGTAGGTCGTCAGGAGTGTGGATGTTGTGTGAGGGCAAGACACAAAGTCAGAGACGAAGTGTGGACAGCGTGATGGAGGGCCTGGTGGGGAGGGGTGTTGTGGTGTTTTAAAGAGGTTCTGGCTGCGGTTAATCAGGAGCGGCTGGTGTAATGCGTGCCCGCTGTGAGGGCCGTCTGTGGGGGGTGAACTCCTCTGATTGCCCCTCTTTCATTAAGCTGTCAGAACACACCAGAGGACCACAAACACACGGCTCCACCTCGACCGCAGAGGTCAAACGCTCGCACACACGCGCGCATACACACGATCATTCGTCTCGGCGCGCGCCTCGGCTCCGACGCCTCCTCCCGGCCCGTCGATAGCTGTCGTCAGCTCAAGTTTATTTTGTCTCGAAACTCTCCAACCTGTTTTGAGCCCGTTTGTCCTTCTCAGTTGCTCTCGCTGTATCTGTTGAGACAAATCGATAGCTCTTCTAGCTCACGGCTGTCACTCATACAGGCCTTGAGTGACTTTTGTCTAATGCGAGACACTTCTGAGCTTCCTCCTTCAGTGAGTGAGAAAATAATGTCCGTCAGATGAAGCCTGAAGATGCACGTCCTCAGAGACGCAGTGCTGTTGGGCTCAGCAGAAGAAAAAATAGCTCATTTTTAAAAGCATTTCTGTGCATTATAGTTTCCTGTGTTTCCTGTATGCATTTTTCTATCATTTTGTATACCATTTAAAGTTTTTAAAAAGACATTTGACTCGTTTACTGTACCTACAACCCTTTTTCTTTCTCTGAAGTGCTTGTTGTACCTGATAAATAAACACAACTGGATTTTGTCAATTGCCTGAAGCCAGCCAGTCAGAACAAGATGTACTGCTTTATTCTTGTGATGACAAAGCTAATTATTCACTAGGGTTTCACCTTTTTTTACCACAATATTTTTGTGGAAACTGTAAAACATTTTTTCTTAGAATGCCTTGATGAATAGAAGTTCAAAAAGAGTTAAATCTTTTAGAACGTTGTAAATGTTGATCGATGTGCCTTGCTGAATAAAAGTATTACTTCCTTTCAACAAATGTGAACCTAAAACTTTTTTTGGAACCTAAAAATCTATTCCTAAAAACACTGCTCTTTTGTTGCCTTGCGACCACCGAAACGTCTTTTCATTTCTGTCGGTCCGAGAGTATTAAGTGCCGATAATTTGCCGGATTTGTCACTGTGAGTTAAATATCCAGGTAAGTTTTTGCCAGAAGGATGGTCTTGTTTGTATTTTACTCAAGGACAACTTAAAGGCACTACAGAATTCATGGCGTGGTGATTTAAATGGCATTTTTAATGAGGCATAACTAACTCCCCGGTGCGATTGGCCCACCCAAACATATGCAGATAGCGGCGTGCTCGGTTTTGTTGTTTATCCTAGATTTCACTAATTGACCTATTGCACCATTTATCATGCAAGGATAATCAACGGGAAATTAAATCTGAAGCGGGGAGGGGGTGAAAGTGATAGCTTTGCATACACAATACAGCGTATCGCTTCTGTGTGCTGGATTGAAAGGTCTGAGGAAGTAATCTCCCAGATTTCCACCCAAAACAACATTACGTGCCGCCGTTTTGTGCGCCGCTGTCACCCGGGTCATTAGGATCATAAAACGATCCGTGGACGGTCAGGTGGCATTATGATTAGTTACTATAATCAGTGAATTGGCAGAGTGTTGGTTGTTTGGATCCGTGTTTGTTGGCAGGCCGGTAATGTAGCGTGTGCTCAGCCGGTGTGTCTCCGACGGCCGTCCAGAAACAGCTTGCTCAATAATTACCAGGTCATTATTGTTCACTTCATGGCTTTGTCTACTGTGCGCATGATTGCAACCTCTGCTACGCCTGTCCACACCGATCTTCCCCGCGGTCCGGCTGACCTGCTGTTTAGGAAATAACTGGCTCTGACAATCTAACTGATTTTTAATTGTGTTATTCTGGCAAGTGTTTCGCTTTTCATGTACTTTCTTCTGACCTTACACCTTGCTCTATCTGTGGCCCTAAGCGCACAACTGGAAAATTTAACATTTTTAAAATGTAAGTGCTTGTTTGGAAAAAAAACAACAATTGTATTATTGGAACTTGAGCTTTTTTTATTTCTTTTGTTTCTTCAACTACAGGCATTTTATGTAACAGTTTTCTCTTCTTCTTTTTCTAGCTTTAAAGAGACTTTTTTAAACAATATATAATAATTATTACATTTTTATTCACAAATATGATAGTCTGTACAAAGATTTCAATAATAAAATGTTCAGTATTTATTTTATAAAAAAATAACTTCTGTTTTTTATACAAACTGTGACTGTCCCTCAGTCCTTTCCATCACAACCAATATTTTACCACTAATAAAGTTTTCTTTAAAAGTTGAACTGTGCTTTTTTTTTTACCAAGAGAACCAAAGAGATTCTGAAGAGCATTCTTGAAAGAAAGAAAACACAAAATAAACAGTTGAGATCAAAAGTTTACATATACCTTGCAGAATCTGCAAAATGTTAAAACCAAAATAAGAGGGATCATACAAAATGCATGTTGTTTTTTTTATTTATTTAGTACTGACCTTGTTGTTACCTGAATGATCCACAGCTGTTTGTTTTTTAATTATTTATTGACAGTTCATGCTTTTCTTCAAAAAATCCTTCAGCTCCCACTAATTCTTTGGTTTTCCAGCATTTTTGTGTATTTGAACCCTTTCCAACAATGACTGTATGATCTTGAGATCCATCTTTTCACACTGAGGACAACTGAGGGACTCGTATGCAACTATTACAGAAGGTTCAAACACTCACTGATGCTCCAGAAAAAACATGCATTAAGGGCTGGGGGTGTAAACTTTTGAACAGACGAGAGATGTGTCCAAATTTCTGTTTTACAAAAATACTGTTCGTTTGAATGTTTTTTTCATCAAAGAATCCAGAATGAGAGAAAATAAATCATGTTGTGTTTCCAAAATTTTAAATAGTATTTATGTGTGTTCAATACAGTCAAACCAAACATTAGACACCAGATATAATTTTTAATATATATTTTATATATATATATATATATATATATATATTTTTTTTTTTTTTAATACCCAAAATTCTTCATACAGTGGAATACCAGTTAAATTAATACAAATGTGGGACCAAAAATTATTCAGACACTTTCACCTGACAATGTTTTGCTTCAGTGTTTTTTTTCTTTAATTGCTAATGTGACCTTTTTACACCACAGACTGAACAAAATTAAGCATAATTAGTCAACAAAGTACTGATAGTTGTGTAAATATTATCATACTAACAGTTGAATTTCTGAATTTGTGGCTGATTGTAATCCATTACATACTTTTTTTTTTAAGTTATGACATTATCAAGATGAATTTGTTCTGTTTTTTGTTTTTTTTTGTCATATTTTATTACCATTCTCCAAACTATAGTGAATAAACTGTAGTGTATAGTGAATAAAATGTTAAAGGTATCTGAATAAATTTTGTTTTGACTGTATGTATGTTGTTTTAACATTGCTGAAAATGTAGTAATAAAATATATATTTAAAATAAAAGAAAATAGAAAACAATTAAAACATATATAACTATACTTATAAAAGTTTGCAATATTACAGTTTCACTGTCATTTGGATCAATGGAACAGTGTGACAGCAAAGGACATAAATGACTAAATTGACACAGCCTTTCCCCCCTTAAAACGCTCAGTTGATATTACGACTTCAAACTCTGAAATGTTGTAATAAACACAGTATGCTTTCAGTGCCAGATGTGATGATTCTGCATGGAACACAAAGGGTCTCTGTCATTGCTTTCACCTGAGGGTTTGAAAGTCAGTTTGTGGAGATCTGAAGAGAAAAGCCGAGTGCGTCTTCCATCTATCGTTCCCGCTGTCTTTGGTTCAACAGACGAGGACAAGATGCATTAGATGTGCCATTGAATCATGCACAATATTTGATCAGAAATTGCAGGCAGCGGATTTTACTCTTTGGCAGCGGCCTCTATGAGGCTGAATGATCCCTGAAGTAGCGTGTGATCAAAGCTAGCGTGGCTCGGGCTGAATGGAAGGCTTTTGTGCGGCAGAAGGACGTCGGTGGCGTCCGATAGAGGCCGCGGTGAATGACACCGAATCCCTTGATCAGGCTCCATTTCAGCCTCATCACCACGAGTGCCGCCGCGCAATTCTCCGCTCCGAAACTCGTCTCCGGTAATAACGGCAAATCCACTACATTTCTATTCATGACTACATGTACAGTTAGGTGTCTTTCTGCGCTTGTACCCAGTGCTACATCTGAATTCAGAGGATTCGCCCGGCCACGGTTGTTTTTTATTGATGACTGTTATTGATGTCAAGTGTAGGTGGTGCTCTGGACTCACGATGAACTTCCATTTGATCATGGGAGAGATGTTTGCCCTTGAGAGAAATGGGGGTGTTGACATAAATAAAAGTACAAACTGAAGAAAGCATGTATCTGAATTGAAATTAGGCCGAGAATTTATCAAAGCCACGACCTAGCGGTTGGTTCATAAGAGCATCGTTTTGGGTCCAAATCGGTCATTTGTGATGACTTTAAAGAATGCTACATGTGTAATCCATCTCATAAGCATCGATAAACCTGTTATCATCAAAACAGAAGCTAGGAAACATTGAGGTCTTTCTGTGACAAATGCCAGTTTTTGATTTGGCTGATTTGAATGAATCTAAATTTTAGTTAGTGTATTACACTCAGAAAGACAATCGGGAGACAAAACCTTCCCAAATCTGTATGCTAATATATGTGGATGTACACATTCACTTTATGCCACATTAGAGGAAACAAGTCCCAACTCTTATTAAGAGCTCATCGTAGACTCATCAAGTCATATAATGTCATAGAGTTTATTGCATGTTAGATTTCTCGGTTGGCTTTCGTGGCCTCTAGCTCTGCTCGCTCTTTATAGCACACATCAATGTAGCCGTTGCCTTCTGTAATATCCTTTATGGTATTCCAGAGCGAGAATATGATCCATTTATGATACCTCAGGATATTGAGGAGAAGCTGCTGGAAGATGTGCACGATGTTTTCAGTTGTAAAGCGACGTGAGTGACAGAAACGCAGACAAAACCGGAGCTTGACACAGATAGAGGAGTTAGTCAAGCAGATGATTGGGGCTCATGTCACAGTCCCCTTGGATGATAACCACCATCTCCTTCAGACGCCTTTCGTATGCTAACGTCCCTCTCTCTCATACCTGCCGCATGTACTGCGCTAATTAATATGGCCACTGCAGCGTGTAATTGGTCCTTTCTTACCAAGCCTTGCTTTTAGTGAGGTTACTCTGGCTAACCTGGAGGTGAAAGGTGTTGGAGGTGTTTGAGGTGTTCTTCATCTGTGAAGTGCACCCGTCAGCTGTACTCCCACTGATGAGTGGTGGTCATGTTCATCTGGTCAGGAGTACCCGATTCAATAGACTGCATTCAAGTCATTCAGTTCGCTGTGTCTGGTTCAGTCCAGCTTTGCCACTGATATACGTACTTATACGTGTGTAGTACTCACCTGCGTTATGCTAAACAATACTGTGTAATCAATAATAATCAATACTGCTAGTAGCTGTTCCACAAAATGATTCATATTCACTAAATGATTCATTTAAGGACTGAATAAGTTCAGTTCACTCACTCAATGATTTTATCATAGTAATTCCTGGTGTTTAGATTTGTGACAACCCCAGGGTCATTATAAACTGTCATATATAGTAAATAAATGCTTAAAGGGGTCCTATTATGCCTTTTTACTTTTTGAACATTAGTCATGTGTGGTGTGTATCTTTGGGCATTAAAAAGATCTACAAAGTTACAAATCTCAAAGTCCACTCCAAAGGGAGATATTTCATTTTTTAAAAATCAGCTCCTTTGAACTACAGCGTTTGTTTTCTCCATGCAATGATGTCACAACGTGGCCCATTAGAATATCATTAAAATAAATCCTGTGTGTGGTAAGAGATTTATTGATCATGCAGTGTAGATAGCTTCATTTATAACGCAAGTGTTTTTTAAAATGCATTAACGTGCACTAGAATAGACTAGGCTGATCGGTGATGATGTTCTTTGATAACGTTAGGCTGCTTTTAGCCTTATGCTGGAGCTGATTTCAGGCAATGAAACTAAGTATGTAAATAATTAAATTAGCACAATAATATCATGTGATCACTCCGCTGTGACGACCCCTGATGAAGGGAGCAAGCCGAAGGAGATTCAGATTCAGATTGAGATTCATACGGTATTGTCTTCACACGAGGAAATTTGCTTTCACAGACTGTACCCAGGTTGTAGTGCACACATTTCAAAATACAAATGAAACACACATATTTCCATCAAGTACAAATAGACACATTTACACGTACACACAGAGACAGAGATAGTATACGTGATACACATATCCTACACCAGAGAGAGAGAGAGCACAATAATATCATGTATTGGTGATCTCGCAGGCTGATGATAGGACCCAACACTACTGTAGCGTACTAGGATCACCCTCCATGCATCCTAGGTGTATATGACTTCCTTCTTTGAGACGAATGCAATCTGAATTATATTAAAAATTTATCCTGGCACTCCCAGGCTTTAGAACGGCATAGACGGGTGTTTCTCCTCATCAGTCCAAAACAAGTCTAATAAAATGCATCCATCCATAATAAAAAGTGCCTCACACGGCTCCGGGGGGTTAATAAAGGCCTCCTGTAGTGAATCGATGCGTTTTTGTAAGAAAAATATCCTTATTTAAAATGTAAGAATCACTTTAATCTAGCTTGTGCTAGAAAAATGCAATTTAAAGTAGACAATAAAATAGCACTAATTTTCTTGTAAAATGTACTCCAGTAATTTTTTGGTTTAGTTACAACTTTGACATTTTTTCCCCTTCTGAAACCATATATGTGACCCTGGACCACAAAACCAGTCATAAGGGTCAATGTTTTGAAATTGAGATTTATACATCATGAGTCTGAATGAATAAGCTGTCCATCGATGTATGGTTTGTTAGGATACAACTATTGTGAAAATCTGGAATCTGAGGGTGCAAAGAAATCTAAATATTGAGAAAATCGATGGATATTACTTATCAAACATTAAGTTTTGATATACACTACCTTTCAAAAGTTTGAGGTCAGTACATTTTTATTGTTTCTTTTTTTTTTTTTAAGAAATTAATACTTTTATTCACCAAGGATGTATTAAGTTAATAATTAAAAGTTTATTAAAAGTTAATAATAAATAATTTACATTGTTATAAAATATTTATATTTTGAATAAACACTGTACTTTTTAAACTTGTTATTCATGAAAGAATCCTGAAAAAAAAAAAATCACAGGTTCCAAAAAATATTTGGCAGCACAACTGTTGATATTATCCAACACTGATCATTCTAATAATAAATCCGCATATTAGAATGATTTCTGAAGGATCATGTGACACTTAAGACTGGAGTAACAGCTGATAAAAATTCAGCTTTTCATCACAGGAATAAATTCTATTTTAAAGTATGTTAAAATAGAAAACATTATTTTATATTGTAAAAACATTTTGCAATATTACTGTTTTTTTTTCTATATTTTTAATCAAATAAATGCAGCCTTGATGAGCATAAGAGACTTCTTTAAAGACTATTACAAGTCTTACTGACCCCAAACTTTTGAACGGTAGTGTATTTATGGTAGAAAATGTACAAAATATCTTCATGGAACATGATCTTTGCTTAATTTCCTAATGATTTTTGGCATAAGAGAAAAATCGATAATTTTGACCCACACAATGAATTTTTGACTTTTGCTACATATATGTATTTCTAAACAAAACTCAGTCTGATTCAGATTTTAAAAAAGTCAGATAAGAACATCACAAACTCCTCTTCCATTGAGAAAGGAATTGTGGACAATATAAGACCCAACACTATCACAGATGTGCAACTGGAGTGTCATCCAGGCACCTTTGACATTCAGCATATGAACTGAGATGCAGCAATCTTAAATAACATACAGCGTATGCACTGCGACGAACGGTTTGAATTTGCACTTGCTCGACAGAGCAGCAGTAGTTTAATGGCTATGAGTATAGACGAAGAAGACGAGGCACTTGTCCGGACATGGTTCAGCCGTTGGAAACGCACACATGCTCAGAGTGAGAGAGAGAGCCAAAGAAATCCAAATCAATCTGTGCATCTTTTTCAGATCCAGAAGGCCTGGCCTTTCCTCCCGTCTCCCGAGAGACATTGCCAATTCACTTTTGAGATACTTTACTTTCTCTTGCTGCTTTAATTTAATCTGTTGCAAATGAATTCACCTATCCTTCATGAAAGTGACAGAGGACGTTTTAGATGGATTACAGTTATTTGGCTCCCTCCTGCACTTTTGTCAAAAACGAATTTTTTATGATGGCACTTTTGCCATTTGAAAATGTTGTGTCACTAATACACTGCTTAATTCTGCACTGCTGTGTACTAGATGCTACTAGCAAAGCAATCTGTGTGAATTATGTTCTTATGAAGAAAGCCTTTTTGGCTTGAGGTACTTTACACTTGGCCTTAATCGAGTAATCGGATATAAAGACCCATAAATCTTGTTTAATGGTGAATCGATTGTGTTTTTAAGTTTGATTCAGTAGCAGTTCATTCACACATTCAACTGGATCATGCAAGAAAATGCTGTCTTTGCTTTTCTTCAGTCGAGGGTTTCCCAGATTGGTGTTTGTGATTTCTGTCTATCCATTGAAAGCCCATTCTCCCAACACTTTTATGCATTAAAAAGTGCAAAAACTACAATTTTAAAGTAATCCATGTGAAATCAAGCTGTTTAATTTAAACTTATTTAATATAGACATTTATTCACATATACACATTAAACTGAACATGGACAGATATCTTTGAGGGTTCATTAAAAATACATTCATTTGTGTTTCGAAGGTGAACAGTAATGAGTTTGAAACTACATGAAGGCAAGTAATTGATGACACCATTTTCATTTTCAAATTGCATTATTCAAGAAAAGCCCTGTCTTTGATATTCACCCAGACCAGGGGTAAATATCAAACCCCTAGGTGTTTGTGAGTTGATGAAAATCAAATGAATTAATCATATAATAAAATGCAAAATTTATTTAAATAATTTTACCCTTAGGCCAACCAAGATATAGATGAGTTAGTTTTTCCATCACTGTCTCACCAATGGATCCTCTGCAGTGAATGGGTGCCGTCAGAATGAGAGTCCAAACAGCTGATAAAAACATCACAATAATCCACAAGTAATCCACACCACTCCAGTCCATCAGTTCACATCTTGACAAGACAAAGGTGAAACAAATCCTTCATTAAGACATTTTTAACTAAAATACAAGTCCATAATCCATAATAACACTTCCTCTAGTGAAAAAGTCCATCTCCTGTTGTCTCTCACATCTAAATCCAGCCACATATTTGTTTAGAGCTGTTTTTTTTTTTTTTTTTTTTTTCTTGTAAATGGTGCTTGATCTGAAGAATCTTGATCTGAGAAACTACTGTTTCACTGAAGAAAGCAATATTATGGATAAAGGACTCATATTTTAGCTTGAGGCGATGAATTGAAGTTGAAAATTCAAATTCAGTTCAATTCAAATTTATTTGTATAGCGCTGTATACATATTGTTGCAAAGCAATTTTACACCAAGTTAACGTTTATACAATGCAGTCATGTGAAAAAGTTAGGACACCCTAATTTAGAAAATAAATCCTCAGGTAAACATCATCACATGTCATATCACACTGTGTCATTATTTATTTAACAATAATAAAGCCAATATGGAAAGGCCATGTGTGACAATGTTAGGACGCCCTTTGAGTCAACTGCCTGTAGATCCACTTTTAGCAGCAATAACTTGAAGCATTCATTTTCTGTGTGACTTTATCAGTCGCTCACATCGTTCTGGAGGAATTTGGACCGCTCTTCTTTTCAGTGTTGCTCCAGTTTATTGAGGTTTGTGGGCATTTGCGTATGCACAGCTCTCACCACAGCATTTGAGTCAGGATGAGCTCTAGACATGGACTGGGGTGTTGCAACACCTTGATTCTTTTCTTTTCATCCATTCTGTTGTAGATTTGCTGGTGTGCTTGGGATCATTGTCCTGTTGCATGACCCAATTTTGGCCCAACTTTAGATGTCAGACAGATGCCCTCGCATTTGACTCTACAATACTTTGATATACAGAGGAGTTCATGGATAACTCAATGACTGTGAGGTGCCCAGGTCTTGTGGCTACAAAACAAGCCCAAAATGATCAGCCCTCCTCCAGCATGCTTGTCTTTTGGTATGAGGTGTTTGTGCTGATATGCTTTTTAAGTTTTCACCAAACTTGGTGCTGTGCATTATGGTCAAACATCTCGACTTCAGTCTCGTCTGTTCAAAGGACATTATTCTAGAAGACTTGTGTTTTGTTAGATGCAACTTTGCAGACCTGAACTGTGCTGCAATGCTGCAATGAAGTTTTCTTCTGCCAAGTCTTCCAAACATGACATTTTCGTCCCATATTTTTCTAATGGTATTGTCATGAACTTTATCATTTAACATGTGAACTGAGGCCTGTAGAGTCTGAGGTGTAGTTCTTGGGTTGTCTGCCATTTCTCTGAGCTTTACACGGTCTGATCTTAGGGTGAATTTTCTGGGACGTCCACTCCTGGAAGGAGAGGTGTCTGTTTTAAATGTCTTCCACTTGTGAATAACCTTCAGATAGTTTGGAAATGGCCGTATTACTCTTCTCAGATTGATGGCAGCAACAATTGCTTCTCTAAGATGATTGCTGATGTCTTACCTCCTTGGCAATGTGTTAACGCACACCTGAAGGCTCCAGACCAGCAAACTGCCAAAACTTATGCATTTATAGAGGCGCTCAGACTTGCCGATGATCAGTTAATCAAAGGTATTTAATTATCAGTGCTTGACTGTTATTTGCCCTCTTAATTCCAGTGTTAACAGTAAGGGTGTCCTAACTTTGTCACACATGGCTTTTCTATTTTGGCTTTATTTTTGTTCAGTGAATAATGACACGGTGCAATTTGTCATGTGTTGTTTTCCATCTGAGGTTTTATTTTCAAAATAAGACCAGCCAAGCACTTTTTTTTTTTTTTAAATGATGTCCTGATACAGAAAACCATGGAATTCAATAGGGTGTCCTAACTTTTTCACATGACTGTATATGTAGTAGTAGCTTACTAGTGTTGACTATGTCAAGTTGATGTATGGTAAAGATCAGTTAATGACGTAATCAAACAGACAAAAGAACACCATAAATTAGTAGCAGAAATTCGGTAGTACTGTATGTTGTTTCAGGGTTGGCATTATCTGAAGTCCTCTGAGGGGTTGGCATCATCAAAAATGTCTTGATGGATTTGTTTCAGCTTTTGTCTCATTCTGACGGCACCCATTCACTGCAGAGGATCATTGGTAAGACAGTATGGAATGACACATTTCTACAAATCTGATGAAGAACAAACTCACCTTGCATGGCCTGAGAGTGAGTTCATTTTTAGCAAATTTTCAGCTGTGAATATGTGGATGTGTTGTTAAATTGAAATTTTAGCTCAGAAACCTCAAGGAGTACTTTCAGTAATTGTTTTAGGTCAAAGGAGTTTGTTAACAAAAAGTCTGGCAATCCCTGATGAGCCTCTGGGAAAGCGAACAAGAACAAAAACACATTTGAAATGGTCGTCTCTTTGAAATTGCTTCTCGTTTGAAAATTGACGCAAGTTCCACCGCGAGAGCGCCGGGGCGGACGGCGTCAAAGAACGGACCACGCGGCTGGATGCGGGACCGGCGGGGTGACGTAGACGAGGTGGGTTATCTCACCCGTCTGGAGAACGAGCATAAAGCATCCAGACGGCAGCGGCAGGCAGTCGCAGAGGCGCCGGCGCAGATTGCGGTCGCACGGGGAGACGTAATGCTTCCGTTGTGCCAAATAAATTCGGGGAGTGTTAAGCCGCCGCTGTGTGTGTATGCCTGTGATAAGCTGATCATAAATGGAGGGATTTATGATAGTGTATTAGGCAGCTGCGTTTGTTCATTCAACTATTATTTAGGATACGAAGGGAAGGGTGGGCATAGAGCGAGGAAATCGTTTTGAGGTGTTTTTTTTACGTAAAACTACAGCAGCAGGAGGTAACGTTTAACAGGACGGGGAATAGAAGCGCAGTTTATTTGAAGCTCTCTGCATTTGTGGTTAAACTGCTCAAAAGCTAGCGAAGCGGGAGAGAGAAAAGGGACGATCTCAAATGATCCAGATTTCCGTTTCAGATTTGTTAGCAGCCAGACAAACGGTATAATGTAAATCAACACGTAATCCGCCACCTTATTACCACCTCAGGCTCACAGGAAGGGTGCAGACTCTTTCGTTATTGATTTATTGAGTGCTACGGGGAATGGCGAGACCGGGCCGCTTCAGGTTTTTGTTGTTTTGTGGCATTGACAGTACAGATTAGTGTTGGTCTGTTTGAATGCGAGAGGGGAATTTGGGTTCATGGAGAGGAAGGGAGGCTGCTTTCTCTGCTGAATGCTAATGTACCTGTTCATTTAAATAGTCTGAGGACATCCGAATTCTGTCCAGAATGCAGACCGATGGCCATTGCCTTTTTGAGGCCTAATGGATTACAAACCTCTACTTTCCGTCTAATATACTGGCTCTACTGAATGTCATTAGTACAACTCATGCTGCATTAGTATCTAATTAGTATACTAATTAGTATCCGAATATTAAATCAAAATGTGAATAATCAATACGATTAATGAATAATTGAAATTAAATTAAAAAAAAAAAATAAACTAAATGTAGGTACATCTAGTGATTTTTACTTTTTTTTTTTTTTTTTTTTCCAGAAAAAAATATCACAGTTTCTGCAACAATATTGGACAGCACAACATTAATAATAAAAAGAAATGTTTCCTGAGCAGCAAATCAGCATATTAGAGTTAGGTATCATTAGTTAGAGAGGAAGAGGGAAAAAAATGGACCCTGCATTATAATTCATCCTCCATCATCTCACAAGGTACTTAGAGAAATGTGGTTTCTTTTAACATAAAAGTGTTGATTTTAACAGATAGAGACAAAAGACCCAGACGTGATGAAAGGAGTGCTGGGATACTTTCATAAAACACTTTATGGCAGATGTGTCAGTGTGTGTAATTGTTATTGCTGCCTGTCTAACAGTGTTAAAGTGAAAGGTATTAGTATTTATTTATTTATTTATTTTTTTTTTTGACAAAATGACAGCTCATCCTTTCACACCTGACAAATGAATACTTTAGGTGTCCATGTAGATTTTCCCGCCTTTGATGAGATCTCATTACGAGAGCGTCCTGAAGCATTAGCGTTTTAAAGAATGACATATAAAAATACACTTTTTTTTTTTTTTTTTTTTTTTTTTTTTTTTTTTTAAATCACACTAACAATTACGCACAGAAATCCATCAGCGACACCACAGATAACTCTGAAATCTCATTTCCACAAGAAGGGACAACAAGATAAGCAGACAGAAACGCTGTTGTATTAATGTGAATAAGTCAGATAGTCACGGAACTGTAAATAATGCTGAATTTCTAGTTTTCCTGTTCAGGAGGAATGATTGAATTTCTCAGTAATAGGCCTTTGTTATTGCTCAGATAGCACAGTTTTGTAACCTGACATGTCCCCTTCAGTGCTCTCGCCGGCTCTGACAATCGCACAATGCCAGAATTGATCCGCGTTTGCTCGGGTGGGAACCGTAATGAAGGGCCGCGAGTGTCAACACAAACACATCGACGGCGTTACTCTCACGCTGCGTCCTATCCAGTCAGGACACAAAAAGCAGGACGAGACATTTTTATTTCTGCACTGAAAGTGCAAAAGCTGAATGTTGCACCAAAATCACAGCCAATCAGAACCATGTGTGGACGGGAGCTTTTGTGTGAACACTCCCTTGCTCTAATAATACACTGAACATACACAACCGAGGAACATTAACAAAAGGGAAATAAATAAATAAATAAATAAGATGTGTTGTTGTTGCTGTTATTATTGACTAAAACTAAAAGCATTAAACATCATTGTTGGTGATTGAAATAAAACTAAAATAAAATCAAATATAAATATTAGACGAAAGACCTTAAAAAAGAAAAAACAAAAACAAAAGATGAAACTTTACAAATGTGGACTGTAAACGTAAAATTTTAAAACCTTAGGCAAATAGCTTAAATAATCAAAACTAAAACTGAAATTATAATCAAAGGTAATTAAAAAATGACAGAAGTACATTCAATTATTAAAGCTTAAACTAAAATTAATACGACATGTAAATTAAAAAAATATATACTTAAAATTTTAATTAATACTATAGAAATAATACTGGAATAAGGTTGACTAAAACATTTTATAAAGCCTATATATGTAATATTTTTTTATATAACGTATACATGTGTTTTTCATACACAAGAGGTGTGTAAATGTTTTTGCTGTTGTTTACATTTTTTGGTGTAATCCTACAAAATGAATGAATGAATCAATCGATCAATCAATCAAAGTCCTGATGTCACCAGTACACAATAAATCTTTGAAACATTTGGTTACATTTCAAGGCCACATTTGAACAGTCTTTAGCCTTTGTCACTGCTACTTTGTCTACTGTGACGCATTAAGCTAAAATGTGTTGTATCTCGACAAAATAGGTTCTTCACGAATAGAATTTGGCCTAAATAAATGTGACTGGTGTGCAGACTCATGTATTATAGAGTAAATACTTCAGCTAATGATATGCAGAATCAGGTTTAGTGAATCAGATCTTCAGATGTTTTGGAAATACAAAGAATGACTCATTTATGAGCTGCTTTTGTCATAAAGTGGAAGTCAAGGTTTTTTTGTTGAATAAAGACATACTGACTTGGATTGTAGTGCGTAAGAACAACTTTATGAAATGTTCTAATCTATTGAAGCTTTGTTCCCCATTAATTGTAGTTATACAGAAAGGAGTGACCGGTGCATTCTTCAAATGATCTTCTTTTGGGTTCCAAAGAAGAAAGAAAGCCATACAGGTTTTGAAACAACACGATGTTGAGTGAATGATGACACAGTTCTTCTGTCGCTTATGGTTTTCGGGACAGCACTGAAGGTTTTGCTGTCGCTCAGATACTCTCATAACCCTCGGGGTTCGTAAAGCTCTTTATGAATCTTTCATCGCTTAATATTTGATAATGAGAGCCGTGCGGCTTTGACCTGCGTAATTGCCGGCCGAATATTCAAGCGGCCCGAATCTGAATTGCAATCAGCCGTGCCAATGGCGCTGACAGCTCCGGTTAGGAGTGTTTTATGGCGGATGAGGCGCACCGGCGCAGATGGCCACTAGGTCGAGGATGAGTCCCCCGTGGGGAACGGGCGCGGGGCAGAGGGCCGGTCATTAGGATGGTCAACAGCTGTTGGCGTCTTGGCACGCCGTCAGGTCGGGGCAACCTTTTGACCCGGGCCGAGCGGGGAGCGTGCAAATGAGAGCGGCGGCTCCTCGCCGTCTTCCGCGCTCGGGTTTCTGTTTCCCTCTCCTTCCTTCTGTTTGGAGATGAGGTCAACGTGGCATAATCACTTACACGCGAGCGACGCGCAGCCCAGCGTGAGCAACACAGGTCACCAAACACAGATGTTGACATCCCTCCCTCTCTTTTCTGTCGCCGCCGCCCGATTGCCCCTTCAGTGACGGATATTGTGTGCGAATCAAGGAGTTCATTTCTGGGGCATTAATTGATATCTGCGCTCTAATGAGTGAGTCTCGGTAATGGAGCAGCTCAGCATCGTGTTACGACGCGACGGCCGGCACACGACGCAATTATGTCATCGCGGATTAGATTCAGCCAATCGATGCCCGTGAGTTTGGCCACTTCGGCCTCCCAATAAACAAATAGTCTAGCGTCTGCCACTTCCAATGAACGGCATTAATTCTGAGGCCGGCCCCCCGTGTGTGCGCATAAAGAGTGTGTGTGTCCATATGCCGCTGTATTTTCCAGACCAGGTGTTTTGTTTGGCATCGTTGGTCAATAGGATAATTGGTATTCCTTTTTTTTTTTGAAGTGTAAAACATTCAATTAAAGAAGAATTCTTTATTTAGAGTAGGGGTTAATAATCCTGTTCTGAACATCTGCCTGTGTGTAGTTCAATTCTAATCAAACCTGTCTATAATTATCAAGAGCTTCTGGAGATCTCAGACCTCCTGTTGTGTTTAAAAGCTATGTACAAATTTTGTGTTGGGGTCAAATTAAATCAATTTTTTTCAAGTTTTCCACACAAGGAAAAAACAGTTCATAAACCATAGCTTATTTTTTTGCTAAATAAAAATGTGTTTAAAAATTAGACAAATGTTGTAATCATTTGCAAACACAGGATCCCCCCGCCCCATCATCTCCCTTTAAAATTTTTTACAAATCGATCACTGGATATAGTTAAAGGTTCGAACTGGATAAAATAAAGTGTGACCGGCAATATAAAATATGTGAGAAATAGGTAACCCTTTAGAATAGGGAACACTTATTCACTATTAACTACGACTTTTCCCTCAAAAAATTCCTAATTTGCTCCTTATTAATAGTTAGTAATCTAGTTGATAAGTTTAGGTATTGGGCAGGATTTTGGATGTAGAATAAGGTCGTGTAGAATAAGGCATTAATATGTGCTTAATTGGTAATAAATGGCTAATATTCTAGTAATATGCATGCTAATTAGCAACTAGTTAAGAGACCGTAAAATAAAGTGTTAAATAATAATTTCCTAAATGTAAGTCCCATTTTTCTTTATTGCATTGTTTCTATTATGGTTGTTACACTGATGTGCAAATAACTGCAAGTATAAATAGTGTCTAACATTGTTTGTGCTTGTAAGTCCTGTGTAAGTAGTATTTATTGCAATGTGTTCCCCCTGCCTTTTTTATGCCTCAAACCCTTGTGAGGGTAAAATGGTTTTCTCACTCTTATTTTGAGTGCTGCAACAGTCAGTAATTGAGATCCACAAAACTAAGAGCTAAAAAAAAAAAATTGACAGAATCAGTGTCATTCAAGTCAACTTTGAGCCTTAAATTTCATTTCAAGTTTTTTTTTTTTTTTTCCATTAGTGTATTTCAAGCAGTGTGGGTCAAATTGACCCCAACACAACAGCAGTGAACAAACAGCATATTCTTAGAACTAGAGTCGGACCTGATTCACATAATGTGCTTTAGATGTATTTGTTCAGGGTTGGAGCTGAAATGTGCAGAAAGGTAGATGTTGAGGAACAGGACTGTGCATCGCTGGTATAGAGTGTGTGTGTTTTGTGAGTTCAGGTTAATGTTTCTGTGAATCAGGTCTGGCTCTAGTTCTAAGAATATGCTGTTTGTTTATTGCCGCCCAATGCTTTTCAGAGAACTAAGGCTAGAAAGAAATGACACACGTCTTATAGGATAGTATTTAGTGGTCTGTTCCCACACTCTTTGTGCTGTAGACATAAATGACACATCAAATCATCTGGATTCTTCAGGATAGACAGATGAATAGATAGATATATGATAGATAGATAGATAGATAGATGTAAAAAAAAAATAAAATGAAAAACTACATAAAAATGCTACAGTAAAAACCTGTTTATTAATTAACAACACCAACAACAAAAATACAGATGGTGAATCCATTGTGTCCACTTGGAAAGGTTTCCCACTCATAATAACATTATGACAGGATTCATGTACATCTTGTAAATATTAAATTTCCAACTTGAAATGCACCACAAGCTAGTGCACTGGCGTCACATGACAGAGGCCACTCCTACGATAGTTGATTGACATGAGCGTCTTACCTCAGATCAGCTGTAACAGTCCGACCTCCATTGTGTCGATGCCGGAGCAGGGATGTAAGTTAGACAAGAATATTGAGCAACTGAGGTGTTGTGTTGTGAGGATGATTTTTGCAGAGCTCATTTTGACAAGGTAAAAAGGGTGTTGTTTTACACAACCATTGAGAATTTTTAACCAAAGTATATTAGAGACTTTTCATTAAGACCCTAAAGAATCATATCAACTTGTTTAAAATGGGCATCCGATGACCCCTTTAAATACTTTTACAGTGTATGTAGTAAAGAATTTTACAATTGTAAAACAATTCAAATTACATACATACATCATGAAGTAATTTTGGCACTTGAGTTTTTGAGTTTTACACAGAAACATTTTCCTCAGAAACATGCAGCTCTGGTTCTAAGAAAGTGCTGTTTTGTTCATTACTGACTGTGAATTTTAATTTCTGTTTCTTTTTTCAAAAAGCAAAACCCTCAGTTAAGGGAAAGAAGCAAAATGCATGAAGCAGTGTTGTAATTTAGAGAGTATGTGTGATTTGCACTGCAAGGAGTTAATGATGGAAGCAGGTCAGACTCGATTTCTAAGAAGTCATTGCGTGTTCAATGCGGCATATGACACACACTTTTTGAAATTACGCTTTGTTTTGTGGCCAGAAGAGACTGTTTCAGAGAGTGTGTTATTTGTGCATCATGTGAGACAGGTGGTATTGTAGAGATCCATGGATAATTCGCTGAACACGACAGAACAGTCACAACACTGAAAACCAGGTGAGCGCATTAGCATACTGTGGCTAACGGTGTGTGTGTGTGTGTGTGTGTGTGTGTGTGTGTGTGTGTGTAGGTGAGAACAGCTTCAGCTGCTGACAGTTCACTGTCACGGTGTTGAGTGGTGCGCTGATGTGCCGAAATCTCATCCATGCTCCTTGAAGAGCCAAGAATCATTCTCCATCACCACACCAAAACTCTCAATTTCCCCCTCTGTGGTTTTGTCGAGAAAGAGGAGTTTTTCTTTTCTTTTCTTTTCTTTTCTTTTCTTTTCTTTTCTTTTCTTTTCTTTTCTTTTCTTTTCTTTTCTTTTCTTACTGCAAAGTTTTTAGTGACAAACCATAATGAAAATTCTTGGCTGAAACCAACACTAAAAATTCAAGATACATTTATTTATTTATTATTTATTATTAAAAGCAATTAATTAAAATGATTTAATAATCAACACTCAAATAAAAACAGATGAACATTTGGACTGCACATAAGGCAGTTTTTTATTGCAAAAGCAGAATTTGTTGAAACATAAACATTTAAATAGTGGCTGTAATATGAAACTTGGTTTCATGACAGATTTATTTAAATATAATTAAATAATGAAGACAGTAGGCAAAGTAAAAATATAATGCATATGTAATATGTACTGCAATCTTTTACATTTTAATGTTTCAGTCAATCTTAGCCAAAAATGTAAACTGGCATAAAATTTCAGTTGCCAAAATGTTGGTGCATCACTAATAGTTAGTTTCAACATGCTCTTTGGAAATATGCACCTTGACAACATTTCTACAAAATAATACTACGTTGCTTCTTGCACAGTTTGCGACACTTCTAAAATGAAATGACCAGTAAGTGGTCCTAAAAGCACATTCAGTTTTATCCAAAACAGATGAACATGCTGCAACATTTTATTGCATTGTTGTTGTACACTTGAAAATAACATAACATACACCAAACCCTACCCTAAACCTGACAGTGTTAACCAAAGCAAATGAGAGAAAAACTGGGGCTGTCAGATTAACTTGTTAACTTAATTAATTAGTTATGAAAAAATAAAAAATATATACAATTACATTAAAATATACATCACATATCAGAGGATATCACACTGCAGCAAGAGCAGTATGACTCGAGTGCTGATTTTGTCCTGATCTATCACAGCTTAAATGTGATTTTATACAACAGTTCAGTAAATAAGAAGTTGATATTGTGTTATATTTTAAACACTATTTTATGTGTTTTGCTCAGTTTTGCAGGGAACATGTTGCCTTTGAAGCCACAGCAGAATTGCTGCACATCTCCGACCGACACAGCGATGTTTAGTTTCTGAATGAATCAGCATTTTGAATGAATCGTGTGAATCAATGATTCAAAGGCAGTCACATATTTTCACAGTCACATTTATTTTGCGATTAAAAAATGTTAATAGACTGACAGTCCTAATAATAACACATCCATGCCGCCATGATTCTACAAGCTCTTGTATCATGACTCTTGTTTCATGAGATGCGAACCCGAGCGCTCCGCATCAATGCAGCGCCGTACAAGGTGCGCTAATGAGCAACTTCACCTCTTCAGAAAAGACATATGGAACCTGGTTAATGATACAAACAAAATGCATTTTCTATAAATTATACACTATGATCATAACATATTATTGTAAAAAGAACTATGCGAAAACAAATACATACTGCAGTGCTGTATATATACAGGTACATTTCTGGAGTTAAAACTAAAATGTATGTAGAGGCACGTTTTTCCAATAAGCCAAGTTTGGCTTGCTTTTGTGATCATGGAGCTGTCCTCTTGGTTTTTAAATCAAAACATTTTTATCTTTCCTGAATGTTCAGCTGCACACGTGAGTCATATTGAGAAGTAAACAGTTACAAACATGTTTCTGTGGTGTAGAATTGCTTCGGTTCTTGCAGTGGATTGTGAGACTGAACTGTGCCGAGAACAAATCTCAGCGCTTTATCGGTTGTGTATTGTTTGTTTGTGAATGCTGCCGAGGGATGATGCTCCAGGGGCAAAGCTTCCTTTGTGTGTGTGTTTGAATGGAAGTGTGCACCTTTTGTAATATGGCACACCTGCATGTGTGTGTGTTTGTATTTGAATCTGACTCGCTGTGTGTGTGTGATGTGATGTTTCTCACGCTAGTTCAACCAGACGTGGCTTCAGGCCACAAGAATACTCATACACACGTACGCTCACCCACGCAAGGTGGATGTGGGTAAATCTGCAGGAGCAGACTGGCGGGATGAAATTGGATTTTTAGCCAGCGCTTCAGGCTGCTGAAGCCCCTCAGCAAACGGCTGTGCTTGAAATCACACACTCGTGGTCTGGGGCCGGCTGCTTCCTGAACGGTGTGTGTGTGTGTGTGTGAATGTTAGGGACAGGAATCGTATGAAATGTAATAACAGGTTCAGATTTTTATTCTACCTAATGGTTTTAGATCCTTAATGGCTTCATTATTTGCTCTTTTAGTACTTAAGGAATAATTGGGCCTAATTAAATGCTTAACAAATAAGCATTAAAAGATCTTTTCATTTCAAAGGAAAAATCTTCTAAAAATGTAGTTTAAAATGCATTTGCAGTGTTCTTACTTTTTCTGTTCATGTTTATTCAGCAATAAAAAAGTAGTACATACACTGCCATTCAACAATTTGTGATCAGTAAGATTTATAATGTTTAATGTGTTAAGAAGTGTCTTATGCTCTGCATTTAAATGACCAAAAATACAGAAAAAGCAGTAATACTGTGAAATAATTATCATTTGAAATAACTTTTTTTTTTTTTTTCTTAAATAAGCCATTACTCCAGTCTTCAGTGTCACAAAATCTTTCAGAAATCATTCTTATATGCTGATTTATTATTAGTGTTGGAAACATTTTGCTAAACATATGCCGCTCAAAAGTTTGGGATCAGTAACACTTGTAATGTTTTTTAAACTCATCAAGGCTGCATTTATTTGTTCAAAAATACAGAAAAAAAACTGTAATATTGCAAAATGTTATTACAATATAAAATAATGTTTTTTATTTTAAAATACGTTAAAATAGAATTTATTCCTGTGATGCAAAGCTGAATTTTCATCAGCTGTTTCTCCAGTCTTAAGTGTCACATGATCCTTCAGAAATCATTCTAATATGCAGATTTATTATTAGAATTATCAATGTTGGAAACAGTTGTGCTGACAAATATTTTTCTGGAACCTGTTTTTTTTTTTTTCAGGATTCTTTGAATAACAAGTTAAAAACAACAGCATTTATTCAAAATATAAATCTTTTCTAACAATGTAAATCTATGCTATCACTTTTTATTAATGCAACACATCCTTGGTGAATAAAAGTATTAATTTCAAAAAAATTTACTGACCCCAAGCTTTTGAACAGTATATTGTTAGAAAACTATTCTATTTTAAATAAATGCTGTTCTTTTATTGATCAAAGAATCCTGAAAAAAAGAATCAGAGGTTCCAAAAATATTTGTCAGCGCAACTGTTTCCAACATCGATAATTCTAATAATAAATCCGCATATTAGAATGATTTCTGAAGGATCATGGGACACTTAAGACTGGAGTAACAGCTGCTGAAAATTCAGCTTTGCTTTACAGAAATAAATTACATTTTAAAGTATTTCAAAATAAAAATACATTATTATATTGTAGTAACGTTTTGCAGTATTATTGTTTTTTTTCTGTATTTTTGATCAAATAAATGCAGCCTTGATGAGCATAAGAAACTTCTTTAAAAAAGACATTAGAAGTCTTACTGATCCCAACCTTTTTATTTATTTATTATTATTGCATGTTTCTGATTTTATAGCCATTTTTTTTTTAGCAATTTACATTTCAATAAGCCCTTTTCACAAGTTATTTTCTTAATTGTGACCTTGAGACAGTTGTACCACCCTGACATTTTTTACTTTATGCCAAAAACATCGAAAGAATGTTTAATTTAAGAATGAAATCAATTGATACACTTATTATGTTTTTTAATGCATTTCTGAAGAAATTAATAAATTCTTTAATTGATCAATAGATTGAGTGTTATCGAATTTTCTGACAACATAGACAACAACTTCATCTGGCCAAGAACCGCCCACTTAGACAGGAAGAGACCATCTGACGGACACATACAGAGACCAGTCACATTGGAACTGATAATGTCAGCCAGCTCTCGACAGTTTTGTGCGCGGTATGAATCAGACGGTCAGTGAACGGACTGTGGGCGAAGACTGTGACGTGTAGTTCAGACCTGACAGATTCAGCCCGTTAGTGAGTCATTAGGCTGATTCAATCTAATAACCCATAAATTTGAAACCTGCCGTTTGAGTTTTTCCATTTCGAGTGATCCATTGAAAAGTGACTGAATTGTCTTTTGTTTGCGAGTTGGACCACAAAGGACCACATCATAAATCATTTGGTTAAGTTACTGTTTTGAAAAATGAAGCTAGATCTGAATAAGAACATGTTCTTGTATGTTGACTAGATGTAGTAGGATTTGGCATCACACAAACACACAGGGAGAGAATGATGAAAAAAGTATGGAGTGAAGGAAGATGCGAGCGAGAGAGATGGGCACTGCGGGAGCAGGACAGCTTGACATGAATGAAATCAAGTGGACACAATGTTGACAGACAACATGTAAGGCAAGAGAAAGATAGACAGACAATTGTGAGCGAAGGAACAGAAAGAGGCTGGAATCCGACGGATAGGTAAGGAAACAGAATGAGAGCGGTGGAAGAGAGACAGACGTTGGTCCTGAGCTGATGTGTCTTTGTCTGTGACTGGCCTACCTGTGGCACTGATCAGAGGTTATCTGACATAACTCACATTGATGAGTGAGCATGTGTGTGTCAGGGAGGCTGGAAGCGAGAGAAAGGAAGGGAAAACGGAAGCAGCCAATCCTCTGGCTGTTGGTGAAGCATTTAATGCATGAATAGACAGATGGAGTCTGTCAGTCGCCAAACCCACCTGACTGCGGTTGAAGAGCCTCAGATGGGAAGCCCATGGACCATTCAGACTGTCGGCTGCGTACACACACGCAAAAATAACCCGAACTCTCTGAAAAGGCAAGCTCTCATCTGATTGGCTGGGTTTCTTCCTGTGTTAGTTAGATATGCAAATTCATTAACTCAAGATGCATTCAAGAAGATTCATTTAGGTTTTGAGAGTCTGGAAGAGTCTGGAAGATTTTGTAATGTTTTTGAAAGAAGTTTTTCATGCTCAACATTAAAACAGTATTACTGTGAAATATCATTACAGTGTAAAACAGCTGTTTTCTCTGTGAATATCTGTTCATATGTAAGTGATTTCTGTGATCAAAGCCGAATTTTCAGCATCATTACTCCAGTCTTCAGTGTCACATGATCCTTCAGAAATCATTCTAATATGCTGATTTGCTGCTCAACAAACATTTATGATTATTTGAAAACTTTGTTTTTTTTTGTTGTATAGAAATGTCAACAGCATCTCACGAAAGTCAGTACACCCCTCACATTTCAGCAACATTTTTAGTATATCTTCTTAAGGAACAATACTATAGAAACGAAACTTGGCTATATGTTAGAGTAGTCAGTTGACAACAGCTTGTATACAGTGTATATTTACTGTCCCCTAGAAATAACTCAACATACAGCCATTATTGTCAAAATGGCTGGCAACAAAAGTGAGTACACCCTAAGTGATAACAGCACTGTCATTTAACCATGCAAAGCCACATGTCCTGTTCATCATGTTCATGTTTTTGTCTGCATGACAGGACCATACAAAGTTGTGTATCTTGTATTAGAGCAGTTAAAATGTGGTGCTTTGAGTACAATTCTCTCATACTGACCACTGGATGTTCAACAAGGCACCTCGTGGCAAAGAACTCTCTGAAGATTTGACCATTAGAATTGTTGCTCTCCACAAAGATGGCTTAAGCTATAAGAGGTTCAGTAACAACCTGAAACTGAGTTACAGTACTGTGGCCAGGGTCATACAGAGGTTTTCCAAGACGGGTTCCATTCAGAATAGGCCTCGCAAGGGTCGATCAACGAAGTCGAGTGCTCGTTTTGTGCTTCAGGTGCAGAACCTGGCTTCACAAAACAGATGAATGAGTGCTGCCAGCATTGCTTTAGAGGCTGCAGAAGTAGAAGGTCCGCTTGTCACTGCTCAGACCATACGTCGCACACTGCAACAAGTCGGTTTGTGTTGGCATCATCCGAGAAGCTGGCTTACAAGAAAGCCCGCAAACAGTTTGCTGAATGCAACTTGTCCAAGAGCATGAATTACTGGAACCATGTCCTATGGTCTGATGAGACTAAGATAAACTTGATTGGCTCAGATGGTGTCCAGCACGTGTGCTGATGCCCTGGTGAGGAGTACCAAGAAAACTGTGTCTCTCCTACAGTCAAGCATGGCAGTGGTAGCATCATGGTCTGGGGCTGCATGAGTGCTGCTGGTACTGGGGAGCTGCGCTTCATTGAGGGAAACATGGATTCCATTATGTACTGTACATTTCTGAAGTAGAACGTGATGCCTTCCCTTCAGAAACTGGGCCGAACGGCAGTTTTCCAAGATGATAATGACCCCAAACACACCACCAAGATGACAGTTGCCTGTCTGATCTGAATTGAACTCTATTGAGCACCTATAATGGGGCATCCTCAAGCGGCACCATGTGTGTAACATCCAGCAGCTCCATGATGTCATTATAGAGGATTTGAAGAGGATCCCAGCAACAACCTGTGCAGCTCTGGTGAATTCCATGTGCAGAATGATTAAGGCAGTTCTACATAACAATGGTGCGACACAAAATATTGACACTTTGGACACAGTTTTGACAAGTTCACTTAGGGTGTGCTCACTTTTGTTGGCAGCTGTTTTGACAATAATGGCCGTATGTTGAGTTATCTTTAGGGGACAGTAAATATACACTGCTATACAAGCTGCACATTGACTACTCTAAAATATAGCCAAGTTTCATTTCTGTAGTATTGTTCCTTAAGACGATATGCTTAAATGATTGCTGAAATGTGAGGGGTGTACTCATGTTTGTGAGATACTGTATATTGGAGAGTTTTGAACTTTTTAGCAACCTTGAACCTAAATATTCATATCGATTTTTTGATTTACCCTCCCTGGACATCATATAAAATGAAATAATTTGCATTCTATACCAGTCAGACAGTCTAATTGTGAAAAAGGCTGGTTCTAGGTCAAAATAAAAGTAAGACTTTGTCATTTGTCAAAGCTCAGGCTACATGAACATATCAGCGTCTAGCTTTGTCTTTGGGTTTGGGAACTGAGATCAGTGTGTTTTTGTGAAGGTGTAACAGGCTCTGTTCAGCTGCCATAGAGCTGCGATCACGCCTGCACCTGTGTGCTTCAGCACAGAGAATCAAACTTTGAGATGTACCCACTCTCTTTTCCGGAGACTGATCATTTTGCAAGCTTGTGTGTGTGTGTGTGTGTGTGAGGCAGGGCTGAGAGTTCACCTCTCAGATGGGAATGATTTATGTGTCATCATTGTTCAGAGCTGTGATCACACCTGCGTGAGAGCCGGAGAGACACAATACTGACAGAAAAAAAGATTCGGGTTTCATCTCCAAAATGCCAGTCAGAACATCGCACTGCTTTAGTCTTCAAACCTTCACATCAGAGGCCTGAAGCTTTTCAAAATATATACAGCTGTTAAACGAATTGAATTTACTGGATATTAGGACTTTTTTTAATCTAAATAAGTCTCAGTATTTGAATACAGATTTTAAATTTGCTTAATTCAATTTAGCTTGTTATAATAAAAACAATCCCAAATTCATGTCCATTTGTGGTGTCGAATTGATCACCACATAAAATATTTTACTTTTAATTTGGAACATATGCGCTATTATAATAAATAGGAATACAAATAAATAAAAACATTTTCTAATTTAGTTATTGTAGCATAAAATGTAAAATATTAAAAGAGGGATAATTTGGCCTCTATCTGCGGTAAGGGAAAAAAAAAAAACAAAAAAAAAAAAAAATTTTATATATATATATATATATATATATATAGAGGAGATTCATCTGAACTGTTTTCTGACTTATATACTGGCATATGAATATTTACATATTTAATTGCCCACATTTTAATTGAATATATGTCATAAAAAAAGATTAGCAATACAAATTTAATGATTTCACGTCAGTTAACATATAGGTTTTTATTATTATTATTATTATTATTTCTGTGTTCTCTCCTGCTCTTACTTTCTTCTTCTTATTCTTCTTTAAATAACTGTAAAAAAAAAGGAAGAAAAAAAGGTCATCCTAAGTTTAAGAAATGGAGTTGTAAGGTCTTCTGTCCATGAATAATCTGGACGCAACAGTAAAATATGCCTGACACTTTTAAGATCATCGTTAAGTTTTAAGTCTGAATCTGGAGGTCAGTATTTTACAGGAAAAGTTGTTGCAAATTTGAGCTATCAACCTTACGAACGGTGTACGTGCGCATATAATGCTGGAAAAAGTGTGTCTGTGCATTTGCAGCTCATGTCAAGTGCTTCTTTGGCCTGTATCTTCAGATGTTGCCTAGTCTTTCTCAGGGAAAAGCGTCACCTTGGCCCACTCGCTCCTTTTTTTATTCTCATATTTCCTTCCAGTAACATTCTGCGAGCAATTTCACATTTACACTGTACCTGCCCTGAAGTGTGAGCTCAGGTAATACGGCACTTTGCCGCCGTCACACGGAGAGGGTTTATTTTATTTTGTTTTCCTGAGCTGTTGCAATTCATGGTGGAATGAACGCAGGGATGCTGATATTTTCAGCACGGTGATCTGAATATGTTCTTTGAACATTTAATAGACAAAGCAATTAATGCAAATTTCTCGCACAGCCAGCAGATCTGCCGGAGAGATCCTGAATTGCTGCGAGCTTGTTGTTCAACCCACAATGCACCTCTTCTGTTGTTACCAAAAACAGCAAGACAAAAACCAAATAAACAGTTTATGAGACATGAGTATTGCATTTTAAGTATGTTTATAAGTGAATGTGTTGTAGAGAGAAAGAGAGAGTGAGGCAGAGAAAAACACAGCAAAAGGGACTGATTTAAATTTTGACAAAATGTGTATTTTTACCTGTAGGACAAAATAGTTCACTCAGAATTCTATGATGTATACTCACACTTATGCTGTTCCATATATGATTTTCTTCCTTCTGTGGAACATAAAAACAGAATTGCAATACTGCTCATTTCCAAGCAATAGTGATCAAGTGTTATTGAACTCTAACATACTTTTTTTGTATCATTTTGTCATTTTATTTTTTTTTTTCATATTTTCTTAATCAGCTTCATATCAGGTGCACACTACTGTGTGCTTAAGTCTCGTCCGCTGTGTTCATATTGAATTGCAAAACGTTGCTTTTGAGGTAGGATACAGTTAAGGTTAGGGAAAGGTTTGTTGGTCTGGCCTAAGTTTATTTCACCATTTACAAATAAATATTTTACCATATTTTTGTGTTACGAATTTTGTAGGAAAAGTAATAGATTAATTTATGTCAAGAGTGCACCTCAAAAATCTACATCATGACAGGAGTTCTGACCTTTGTCACAAAAGACTTTCTTTGTTGCCTTTTTCCCTATCACACTTTAGAAATCATAAGAAATTATCAGTACAAAACTTAAAATCTCAAAATTCATCCTTTGAAAGTCATTTTAAAATCAGACATTGCATTACCATGGAAAATGTACATCAAAATCATATTACAAAATGTTTTTGTTCATGAATTGTAAAAAATTAAGTTTGGATAGTGCATTTTTACATCTGTGTTTAAAAATGGGAGTGACAGTTAAAGGGTTAAGGGTGGGTAAAACTACAGAAATTAATTACACATGTAGCTGCATGAAAAAAGCACACAATAAATGCACTGTATCAAATATAATAGTGATTGTTAATATAAAGTTACATTTTTTAGTTGACACTTAATATAAAGTGGGCCTAAAAACTTTTTTAATTGAAGAAAATAAATTAAATTAAATATCTGTAAATCTTTTTTGCACAGTAGAAATAATCTCTTTCAGGTTTAAAAAGACATCAGAGTAAATGACAACTTTCCTTCAATGACATTTCTGAAGTTCTGTATTAAATTCTGTATTATCGTCTTCTATAGTACACAAAAGGTTTAGCAGGGTTGGTTCTATACCCTTTTTAGGTGTGCTTCAGTCCCCTATTTGTGTCATCTCAGTCCTCCTAAAACTAATTAGCTCTCTGAATGATCAGCCCAATGCTGCTTCCTCCCATAAGTTTAGCATTCTCACATGTTTTAAGTCTTGTCAGTTTAAACATTGAAGTGTTTTAAGCCATTCAAGTGCAAGAATGTGCAAAAGAGATCTCAATGCAGTACTCGTGCGCTGTGATAGATCGTCTCTGTGCGTGCACACAGAAAGTCGCCGCTCGGACAGCACGCTAGTACCAAATTAAGTTCTCTTTCACATTTTCTTGACCAAATGCACACGTAAACACAGTCAGTAACATCTCAGTTCCCCGAGGATGCAATCTGTTTTGCAGAATGCGTAATCATATACTGACCATTTGTTGCCAGGCTCCAAAAAGGACAGCATAAGGCCAAACTATTGTAATATACTAGGTTATACCAACATTAATTTCATCATCACACTCTGCACCAACCGTATGTGTGCAGACAGACTTTTCGAATCAGAATTAGTTTGGCGAAACCGACTCAGGCTGTTTGTTTCACAGATGAAAAAGAAACAGAAGACAGGACAACAACAACAAGCTATTGCAGACGCAATAACAATAGGCGCCCACGTTGACTAGTGAAATAAAAAGAGTAAAAAGATACTTTATTGTGTTATGCCTTCTGAAGTGATATAGTGACAAATAATGGACATACATATACTCTTTCTAATGCATTTGCACATTTTTGCTACACGCTTTGCATTTACTACACGGTTATATGTATGTGCAAGCTCATTCATATGTGTTTTTGAGTCATGCTGAACGCGTTAAAGTTCTGAATCCCTTTGTAATGTTGTTGGCAGTAGCGAAAACCTGTTGAATACATCAGTAAACTATAATTAGTTTATTGTCTGTATTTTGTTGCATTACTGTACTGTAACTTCTAGATACTTCCAGATACAAAACAGTTTCACTGATCTTGGAGTACTTTTTGATTTTGTTGTGTCACTCGCATCACTTTCATCCAGTGTAAACATCATGTAAAGGCATGTTCATGCCAGGAACAAAAACTATAAATAGCATTATAATAACTGTATTCACACCAGCGCTTGATAATGTTCTGTTTATCTGAGGCATGTGGTGTAATTATGTTGTCTGCTGCTTTAAATGCTCCAAATCTTTAAAGACAGGTGGATTCTGATTGACAGGCAATGGTTTTATTGTTCATCAGCTGGAAGTGATATCACTCCTCCATGTCATTATAAGTTGTGGGTGTGGATTTATCTTTCTCATATAATAAGAAAGATAATTAAGAATTGATATTTATTTATAGTTATAGTTATTATCTTTATTCACTCTCATCAAACCTTAAGTACGCTTTGGGCTTTGAAGAGATAGTTCACCTAAAAATGAAAATTCTGTCATCATTTACTTCTTTCTTCTGCTGAACATGTAATGTTGGTAACCAAAACGTTGCTGGTAACCATTGATTTCAGAGTGTTTTGTCTCGCTTCCGATAATACGGAAGTCAATGGCTTCCATCAACTGTCTTCTTTTGTGCTCAACAGAAGAGGCAGGTTTAGAACATGTTTGAGGTCAAATAATGACTGAATTTTCATTTTTGGGTGAACTATCCCTTTAATAAGCACTGTTTTAAGAAGTCTTCTGAAGTCACACAGTAGCTTTGTGTGAGAAAATGTAGCTTTTTACTGAAAACAATAGTGTGTTCATCTCCTGTGCTCCAAGGAAGAGAAGAAAATAATATGGGTTTGGAACAACGTGTGGCTGAGTGGGTGAACTATTAACATTTTAAAGCTATTCAACTTTAATTGCTCTTATGAAACGGCGTTATAACTAACGGCTCCTCCACCGCTCGTTCCGTCATTGGAATTGTTCTTTTTGTTCTTTATCTCAGCAACTGACCTCTCGTCTTCTCCCTCGGCTCTCTTCGTGCGCCTGCAGACACGTTTGAAGCTGGTCACGGTCCTCGTCTGTGAGTCAGGCGCCGGCTGCTGCCTCAGATGGTTCGAGTCGCTCCCTCTGGCATTTCGCAACCCTCCCGGGATGCCGAGTCCTGTCGTTAACCGCGTCCTGGTGCTACAGGAGGGCTATGATTCATTCTCATAAACAATAACACAGCTTTCAGCTATTCCGATGAGTAAATCTGAGAGATGAGCATCTACAGAGAGGGAAAAGCTGGAGTTTGTTTGGGAGCAGGAGTGGGTGGTCGTGTATTGATTAAGTCTAATGTGGAGACGGCGCACAGGTCCGCCCGATCGCCGCGAGAGAGAAATGGCTGACTAATTGACTGAGACGATGCAAATTATTTGTGGCTGTTTGGGAACATCAAGATTGATGGCTTCTTTGCTTGTGGATTTAATCGACTTGGTTTTTTACTTCTCTCTGCTGTCATAATACAGGGGCAGAGAGAGAGAGAAAGACTCTTTTCACCCATAGAGGGCAGACTGCCATATAGCGTTGAGCTTTTGTAGATTCTGAAGATTTTGTCATTAAAAAGTGATAAATTAAACTTCCCAATAAAAAAGAGCAAATTTTACACACTCAAATCTGTTATACAAACTTACATTTTGGCATTGTGCAGGCTGTGTTTTAAACATTTTTGGCTTTTTGTCCAGGGAAGCTGTTCTTTCAACAATAAATATTTGTTGACGACCAGTGTAGGCCAATTCATGCACAAATGAGCTGGTTCTTTCTGCCGAATCAATTTGAATTTTGAATTTTGTTTTGTTTTAAATATTGATTGCACATTTATTTGTAAAAATTCTAAGGAATATTGAATAACCAGGAAGTGGTGCATTTCACTTCAAACACTAGCACACATATCTGACAAGGCTGTCTTTTTAATAAACATCTTCGAGCAGTATCTCAATTTTTGACAGTTTGATCCTGTGCCGCTAATAACATTAAGCTTACAGGGTATTTTGGAGACAAAGTTCACATTCTCGACTCCAACGTGGCTTTATGTGTGACATTTTGTTTTAATCACACTACATAAGCAGAGTGTTTCCCTTCTGCTGCATTATACAGTGAGATAATAAAGAGCGCGATATTGCCTCATAATGATATTTCACTGGTGTAGATCGTAACCCCAGCGGAATAAGATTTCCATTCATGAATACCACTAGAGGTTACAGTGCTGTTTGTTTACCGGAGAGGTCCAGAATATTTAAATATGAAGGAAAAAATCCATACAAATTGGCTGAGTATCAAGAAAAGCATGTCTAGTGCATGTGATGTTTGTGAGAGAATAGTGTTCTTTGATATGAGAAACAAATAAAAAGGCCAGAATAGACGTCTCTCTCCAGCTCACTGTTAGTTCGTATCAGTCTCTTTGTAGTGATAGTGATCTAGTCAGCCCCCGAGACACTTTTTAATGTCACCCAGCTCTCTTTTAATCCTGCGTTCTTTCTGTTTCTCTGATCTGTGTGCGGTTCGGAGAGCTGTATTGTATGTGTGCGTTCATATGCTTGTGCGTGTATCTCCTGGCTGATCTTTGTGTATGTGTGCTGTGGCATGTGTGTGGTTTCTCAAAGCTCTTGACAGCCCATTTACAAATCCGAACTTCAGTCAGATAAGATCTTTAATACCAGGTGTCGTCTCTCTCCCATGACACCTCCCCGCAGGCCACCGCGATGCGACGTGCCTTTGAATTATTAATAACTAGGAGATGCCAGGCGGCCTTGATCAGCCCTCTAATAATGTTGATTTTCCAAAAGTTTTACCGCCAATGCGATTATTGGGATGATTAATGTGACAACCGCTTGGTGGGAGACGTCATATTAGTTCGTGGAGAACTAACACCGGGGTCTGCTTCTCCCGCTCTCTCACCATCTGATCTGAGAGGAGGGTTTGATAGAAGCTGTAATTCCAAAGGATCGAGGACAGGCAGTTTCTCTTAAATTAGCAGTGTGATCCCAGACACGTTGGATGGACTGGCATCGAACATCTCATCATCGCTGCTGCGGCTGAGGAAACATGCTTATTAATACAACAGCAGGATTAGTTATGAAAGGTGTTTTTTAGACCTACAGTGTGCTTTATGTGTGAGTGTGAGAGTTGTTTATGTTTGAATCTGTCAACTTACTTGATTTTGTCAGCTTTAAACGTCTCCACGCTACTAAGCAGAAAAGAGTATCTTAAACCAGGAGTGTCCAGTCTTGATTCTTGAAGGCCACTGTCATGCGGAGTTTAGCTCTTATTCTGCAAAAATACACCTGGACTAGTTAATATATGTTTTTGGGCTTACCAGACACTTTCAGGCAAATATGCTGGAACAGGTTGGAGTTAAACTCAGCAGGACACTGGCCTTCCAGAAGCAGGATAGGACAGCCTTGGCCTAAATCAATCTAAGGCAATTTGGTGATTCTAGCTGACCATTAAACTTAAGATTGATGTTTCTAAAGGAGATTTGAGTATTTGTCAGTTGGTCAGGCTAGGGGGCCTGCTAAACCTGTTGAACACCTGCTTGCCAGGGTAGAAGACTGTCAAGACCAGCTGAACATTAGCTTGCCAGTGTAGGAAACCAGTTAAAACAGCTGAACACCAATTTGCCAGAATAGGAGACCAGTTAGACCAACTAAACACCACCTTGACCAAAGCTGCAGTCTATCTAGGCTTATAATGGTTTTGGAAAATGCAGCCCAGTTTGGGACACCATCTGAACTAGCTAAATACCGCCTTGTCAGGGTAAGAATCTGTCTAAACCAGCTAAACACCCATTTGACTTGGGTTGTGTTTACTAAAAGTGTTGTAAGCCTAAACACACTGTAGAAGCCACTGATACCTGACCATACTTAGACTTCTTAGGAATGACAAATACAAGTCCTGCACAGTAGCAGATTCTGAGCCATTCCTCTTGCAGATCAGTGGGCAGGTCACTATGTGATGCTGGTGTGAAAACGTTTCCTGACTCGCTCCTCCAAAACACCCTAAAGTGCCTCAGTAATATTCAGATCTGGTGACTGCGCAGGCCATAGGAGGTCTTCTTCAACTTCACTTTCATGTTCATCAAACCACTCTGTCACCAGTCTTGCTGTGTGTATTGGTGTATTATCATCCTGATACGTGGCACCACCTTCAGGGTACAGTGTTTGAACTTTTAGGTGCACATAGTCAACCTTCACACTCTGCTCTTACTGGTGCAATGTGCAATCAGTGAAGACTGGCCACCAGGCTGCGAAAATATAGCCATAAACCCTCCAACACTACACTGGCCAGTGTTTCAGTTTTATTGTCCAACCCCTGTAGCTTGACCAGGGATGGAGGTCATTAAACCAGCTGAACACTGGCATGGCCAAGGAAGTTGATCAGCTTGACAAAACCATCTTGTAAACTAGCTAAAACCAACAAATCACCTTAGGTTGGGTTAGGTTTTGCCCCCACCAGGGTAACCAAAAGATAAATTTAATACAAACAGGGCTTCGCTAAAGTTACACATTCATTAATATCTCTGCCGTGAACACGGGGGTCAGTGGCTTGTTAATGAACATAATTTCCATTCATCTTTATGGTCTGTTCTGTGTAACGCAGGGATGATTATAAATGGTCTGGTGGGTGTGGAGGAGAGCTGTGGAAGCACCCCAAGAGTGAACCGCAAATTTATCGTAATTATCTGTAAAATTTGGGAGCCGTGTTTCTGGAGACACAGCATCAGAGCAGATGGCTGAGGGGGCTTGGATAATGTATTACACAGAGACAGGGGAGACATGGGAAGGAGCCGAGAGAATCTGGGCTGTTCTCCTCTGAAGAAAGAGCAAGCGAGAGAGAGATTTCAGCGCTAGAGATAGACTTGAGCAGGCAGTGCAACATCTGTACGGCGGCGTAGCGTGTGGTGATGACTCCTAACATATTTCATCTCCACACACGGCTCTACGTGCTTTACGAATCTACTCTTCCTCGCTCCCAGGAGACCAAACCCGACAAGAAACATCTGGAGGTAGCAGCTCCAGCTATGTGCTAAGCTGTAATAGACTTACACTTGTATTATAGATGTAAGCGTTGGTTATGTGTCATGAATTAATAATTCCTACCTGCGTGCATCCAGTGAATTGCATTTAAGTGAATTCTCAATGCTGTACTTCTGCTGAAAGTTGAATGTGTTGGTACTTGTTAGAAAGCAATTAGAAACATTTCTAACTTTGCAAACAGTTGTTGATTTATAGACCAGCATAACCCTGAAATGTAAGCAAGTAAACTTATCTATCTGTCTATTTGATTTAGTGTATGACATTTCAAACCTTTAAACATCAAATTTTAAATCCACTTCAAACTGAAAACCCTCACCTTTAAGATACAGACTTTCTGATCAGACTCAAAACAGTTTGTCTTGACAAACTTTTCTTAGTTTCACATGGGGTTGAACCTACTGGAAATTCCAGAGGAGAACCAGCTGCTTGAAAATGCTCATTTTCTGACCGTAAACTGCACAGCTCTATTGGCGGGAAAACTCTGCACTGGGGCTAGTAAACATTAGCCATGCGCACATTAGCCATAGCGAGGCTACTTTTCATGAAGTCTGGAGTTGTTAAACACATTGTCTCAAAGCCAGGGCTATTTTGACAGCTTTATCAATATTCTTTCTCATCAGCGCATTCAGCTGGCAAACGCCTACCGAAGGGCAGCGCTGAAATGCCCGACCGGCTCATTAAAAAGTTTGGAGGGTGCGGCCAACCAATGAAGTCAGGGAGGCGAGGGTGGACCGTTGCCCCTTCGGAGGAATCTGACCTCTAGGGATGTGAGAGATCAGCTCGCTGGGGAAAAGCTGAACCCGGTGCTGGCCTCACGTATTTACTGCCTGTCAGAGAAAGCAGATGAGGGGATGGATGGGGGGTTATCACACTCATCACAACGGAGGAGAACAATAACAGTTAAAATGAGAGCGAATGAGAAGAATTCTAATGAGAGAGAGAGAGAGAGAGAGAGAGAGAGCGGGCGTATGAAGAATGTAGTTAGCAGTGTTGTTTGCAAGTAACTGATTAATAGCAGCAACACTGCATTGTTCGGTTTCTTGTGAATAGTTCACCTCTTTCAAAGTAGGGTTGTTGTTTTTTTTTTTTTTTTTAATAAACTATTTTTAACAGAAATTGTGTAGCTTCACAAAAAATGCTGTATTTTTGTAACAGGTAAGCATACAAACTCATGGACTCAATTCAAGCATACAAAATCAAATAGTTCAGTTTACTAAGTTTATAATGACTCACAGCACTTAGTCATAGTAGTTCTGAAATATATAAACTGATGACATACTGTACTAGTTCATATTTATAAGTCGATAAATATTATGAGATAAAAAGGCATAATAAAATGACATAGTCATATCAGACAAGTCATAATTATGACATAAAATGCACTGTTGTAAAAAACTGTAAAAAAAAAAAAAAAACAAAAACAAAACAGCATATTGTACACTGTAAAAAATAAAAAAACACAATTTGTTGAGTCAGCTTAAAATAATTTGTTACCCTGCTGCCTTAAGATGTTCAGTCAACTAAAATAACTTTATTCAACTTGGAATATTAAGTTGTACTAAGTAACAACTTAGATATTTGTGTTTGCTAAACTTAACAGATGGGTAAGTAACCCAGCTGCCTTAAAATTTTAAGTTGATTCAACTCAAATGTCTAAGTTGTCACTTGTTGAATAAACATTTTTTGAGTTGACTGGACAAAATTTTAAGGCAGCTAGGTTACAAATTATTTTAAGTTGACTCAACAAATTGTTTTTTACAGTGTAGTTGGGTGTGTTTTGAAGCATGGCTGCTGGTTTGAGCTGGTCCTTAGTTTGTCTTGAGCTGGTTATAAGCTGGTTATGAGCTGGTTTAAGCTGGTCTAAGCTGGTCATGTGCTGGTTTTAAACTGGTTTTAAGCAACAAGCTCCTGCTCTGGACCAGCTCATAACCAGTTTATAACCAGCTCAGGACTAACTTAAACCAGCTCAAACCAGCTGCCATGCTTCAAAACATACCTAACCAGCATCTTCTTTTCAACAGGGGAGCCGTAATTGTCGTATAATTTAGACTCATAATTGATTTTTTTTTTTTCTCATTTCAATTTCAACTTTATGTCAACTTTAAGTTAGTAAATCATAATTATGACATTGTATGTTTGATTTTGTGCCAAACATATACTGCTCTGATTATAAATGTATATTCTTTAGCATGCAAATAGTAACAGTAACTGTCTGTACACTAAAACCATCTTTAAAACTGGAAATATAAGTTTAATTTCTAGTCTTTTGTAACACGTTTGTCTCTTTATAGTAACAAATCCACCTCAGTCAACAAAACATTTTCTAGCAGACCTCAGTTAAAGCACTTTGTACTAATGCATCACTTTGTTTTTGGATCACGTTTATTTCCATATGGATTCATGTACAGTTTGCACAGAATTTGTGCAAAGAACTGTTTTATTTTGTAATAAAATACAGACAAAAAATCTGATCATGTCTTTAAACCATCATATTTACACAGGGCTTTTTAAAGACCATCAACTAATTGACTTTGAAATTATATAGTTTTGCACTAATCTGGCTGAGGGTTGTTTGTGCACCCGTACCGAGGCCAGTGACCCAACGCGATCGCCTGGATTCTGGGTAAAGTTGTGGGGAGTGAGTGGGCGGCAGGAGAGTGGAGGGCGGTACCTGTTTGCTGAGCGCTCCTAATGCAAAACAATAAAGCAGAAGCAAACAAGATAAAGAAAATTGAATTTTATAGCGCCTGTGAGGGAAAATGTGTGTCGGGAGGGGGAACGGAGGAGCCCTCAGACTCTGAGCTCTGAGACGCATTACCAACACGCCGCAATCATCATGCAGATCTATTTGGCTATTATTCTGTTTTCATAGCCTGAAAGGCTAACGGGGGTTATGCGGCGTCTCCAGCTCCAGCCCTCCAGGAGAATCTAGGATCTGTAGAGCACAGAACATTTCAGCGAGCTTTGTGAGCTTTCGCTATCTCTCTTTCATCCTCCAGCCCCCCTTTTCAGGATAAATGTTAAACAGATGGGCGATGACAGGACATGTTTAATGATGCTTTAACACCGTGGAAAGAAACTTGCTCCACCAGGAGAAGAAACACACACAGGGAGACGTTCCTCATCGTTCAGAACATCAGAAGACAGCATCATCTATCAGGCGTACAGCAGGCGTTATCAGTCAGCGTCGCTCACCCGCTCTCACCCGCTCTCACCTGAGTCACTTTGAGAAGTCAGGAGGACAAGTAAACAACTTGTTACTGTTCTGGGTACCGAACCTCTGAAGACTGACACATTTCTGTTCCGATGTGTCTGCTGTGACATAGACGTTCACAGATTGAGTCTTAAAAGATAAGGTGTGTAGTGTCTGTGTCATTAGCGGCATGACGCCGTTGTCAAAAGTGATTGCCAAACACTCTGCAGTCGGCCGTTGGTTGGTTAAAAAAGAATCTGCCCCAAACGTGCACCATTAGTTGGGCCCAAATCAGTCTTATGATTTTTTACTCTCTAAATCTCTCATTATTTTATTTTATTTGTTTGTTATTTATTTGTCACGTGTTTAAATTACGTGACATTTTTGCTACCATTCAAAAGTATCAATAAAAAAAAAAAATTGCGAAAGAATTTGCAAACCAATATGAAATGGAATCTTCAAGCAGTGAGGATGATTTTGTTGTCCACTCTCTTCTTAAAAAGAGAAAAAGAAAGGACATATTGGGTGGATAAACTTGTCAGACGCAGTTCTGGATTTTAGCGTTTGCTTGTATAGTGGCTCTGAACTGTCAAAACACCTCTCAAAATGCTTGCTACGGACGCGAAAAACAGAAAATCAAACCCGGTTTTTTATGACGGACAAAAGTTTTGTCGGAAGTGTGTAAACGTGATTGACACAACTTGATGTTGGATTTATTTTTTTTACGTGCAAAAATATCAGACTCAGTGTGCAATGACCTTAATAGTCGCTCAAAATTCAGCTTTACCATCTCAGGAATAAATTACATTTTAAATTTTTAAAATTAAATTAAAATAGGAAACATGGATTATATGTATATATATATATATATATATATATATATATATTTTTTTTTTTTTTTTTTTTTTTAATGTCATTGTTTAATTTAATTTAATTTAATTTAATTTTATTTTATTTTATTTTATTTTATTTTATTTTATTTTATTTTATTTTTAAATAAATCCAGCTTTGGATTCATGAGACATTTTTGTGTAGTTGATTTTTCAGATTTCCTACACAACTAGCAGCAGTAATAAATCACATTTTGAATTTCACTTAAATATTCATGACATAAAATAATTGGTATATTTTAATATGCAAATAATATTAAGAAACTGGGGCCATAAATAAATGGTAAAATAAAGCACTTATTTATATACACATGCATACAGGCATTTATATATGGGGTTATGCTTTAGCTACGTTTAGTAGTGTGACGCTCAGATATTTAGTAGTGTGTCAATTGTAACTTAGTGCGTATTTACAACACAGTGTTTATTTCATATTTAACTTGATATGATTGAAGCCTAATGGTTGACACTTTTGACTTGGACCAGTAAGGATCCTCCGAGCAACCACATTAACAACCCAAAACAACTTAGCAACTGCACTGGACCACCACTTCAGCATCATGAAGGTGATGTTTTATGTTTTGTTTTTGTTAATACCTATTATCATATTTAAATCCATTCCGCAGTCCACAGTATGCAGACTATCTCTCGTGGTCAGTGCAGAGAGTGTACAGGTTTCATGTGGGCGTACATATGACCGATCTGCTATCATCTGCATTAATACTCAGTGTGCATAATAAAACAACAACAGTGTGAATAAATAGAAAGAAATGCAATTGTCATCTGTTACCAAGATGTGTCACATCTGTCATGTGATGGTCAGGATCTTGGCTTTTGTTTCTGGTGTGAGCCTGTTTGGACACATTATTTCAGAATATGTCAAATAAAAAAAGCTGTTTTCATGATTCTGTTGTCTCAATGCTGCTTTTCATCCATGTTTCAAATGAATGAGCGCCCGCCTTTGAGCCCGTGTCAGTGACATCGATAATTATCCAGTGTGTTTCTGAAACGAGAACGAGAGGCCGCTGTCATGCTGGTTCAACAGAGTTCACCGGAGGACAGAAAGCAATGACAGGGTCATTTGTGGACTTCTGCTTTATTTATTTATGTTAATAGTGTCTTATTTATATCTCATTTATTCACTCTGATCCTTAATGGAGAATGGAAAAAGTCTAGTGTATTTTCTAGACTGCTTACATACATAAATGCATATATATATATTAGGCTGTCAAACAATTAATCGTGATTAATCGCATCCAAAATAAAAGTTTCTATTTGCATAGTGTATGTGCATGTACTATGTATATTTATTACTTACATATAAATTTACATTTATATCTATTTATTTTTTATACTTGTATGCAATTCAGATTAGATATAAATGTAAATATTTTACATATTGATCTAACATTTTTTTCTGTAATATATACACTTGTGTATTTATATATACATAATAAATATACATAGTCCACACACATACAGTATGTAAACATAAACTTTTATTTTGGATGTGGTTTGATTAATCGCTTGACAGCCCTATATATGCACACACACACACACACGTTTGTTTTTGTGAATTGTGGAGACTTTCCATAGACTTCTATAGATTTTATACTGACCAAACGATATTGTCTATCCCCTAACCCAACCATAACCCTAAACCTAGCCCTCACAGAAAACATGTTTGCATCGTTACACTTTCAGATAAACATCATTTACTGTTTTTAATAATTTTTTAACATTGTAAAAATGTCAGGTTTTACTATCCTTGTGGGGACATTTGTCCTTGCTGAATAAAAGTATTTATTTTTCCTAACAACGACAAAAATGTTAACTACCCCAAATGTTAGTTTGTGTGGGTGATGTATTTATCTAATTCATATTTTTTAATGAAGTAGAGATGAACTTTCGATATTATAAAATAAAATAAAATTAAAAAAAACAAAACAAGACAAGACAAGATGACCAGCCTTCAGTTTTGGTCTCTAGATAGCGCTCATGTCTTTTCTACAATTGATTTTTTTTTTGATTTATCACTTGCCTGGAAGGACTCATAAGTCTGACCACTCAGAAATGTAATTACTCACCTCTCCTCAACAAGTGTCACGATTTGAGATCCTGTCATTAATGCCTGTAGCAGCACAAACATTAGACGACAAGTTACTCACTGGAACATAATACTCAGTATTAGGAGTTTGTTCAGAACCTCAGGCTTGAGCAACAGTAATACTGATGCCTGCCTTAGCAAACACCACTGAAACATCATTTATCAGCAGCGTTTGTCTTGATTATTAAATCCACACCTTCTCTACTGACAATAGAGACACAAAAGCTGTGCAGTAGTTTTACCACAGTCGATTCGCACCTGTCCTTTTCTCCACCGTACACAATCCGCATGTCCCCATGAGATGGAGAGCGCAGGAGGCAATAATCTTCCCAACTCATTAACTCCCAAATTAATTGATAAGTAAGCGGGGCTGGTGGGCATGTAGGTGTCTTATTAAAGTTCTTCAAAGCCTGAGAGATGTGCTTAGGCGCTAACTTTGATCAGTAATTGCAGAGTACTTCTGCACAATTAATTGATTACTCTTGGGAGCGCAGGTTTTCCAAGTTCTCCGTAGTTGGGGTTGTTCTTTTTAGTTGCAACACCTCATATCGGAACGTTACAGTGTAGCGGTCGTAATTGCCCGTCCTTCTTTCTGTCCCTTCTTAGTTAAAAACTGCACTTGGCTTCCTCGTTTGCACTTAACCATTATGGAAATGATGAATGAATTTTGGATTGGCGATGAATAAAATCATAGTGCATCGGGGATTGATTCCTTTGCCAAGGGGCCTCTGGTTCCTTAAGTGCACATGACTGAAGTGGACATTTGAAATGGGTCCAAGGCAGCTAACTAAGAAGAAGTTCAACCTGATTTCTATAACATACTGTAATTCTTAATTAGATTAATGTCAGATCCAGTGAAAAACCTAAAGTAACATTCACCCAAAAATCATTTACTCACCGTCATTTGATTCTAAAACTTGCGTGACTCTTCTTTTTGTGTAAAACACACATGGAGATGTTTAGCAAAATGTTTATGCTGCTCCCTTCCATCAAAAATAGACAGGGACCAGGGAACAGCGTCAGGTTCCAGAAATCATAATTTACAGTAGAATAGTTCGTATGACTTCTGAATTATGTTTAAATATTGATAATGATAATAATAATAATAATTAGAAAAATGTTTCTCGGGCAGCAAATCAGCATATTAGAATGATTTCTGAAGGATCATGTGACACTGAAGACTGGAGTAATGATGCTGAAAATACAGCTTTGAAATCGCAGGAATAAATGACATTTTAAATATATTCAAATAGAAAACAGTTATTTTAAATAGTAAAAATATTTCAATATTACTGTTTTTGCAGTACTTTGGATCAAATAATTGCAGCTTGGTGAGCAGAAGAGAATTCCTTAAAAACATTAAAAATCTTAATGTTCAAAAGCTTTTGACTGGCAGTGCATATATTTACAATTTTTAAAGACTTTTTCCAAAAAATCCAGACAACCTCCAAATTTAAAAATTGTACAGTAAAACTAATTTCAGACTTTACTTCAGAATTTATTTTCATTCATTGCCTTTTACTGAAAATGTGTCAAAATGATGGGTTCGCTCATGTACTTTCTCTGAATAGAAAATAGGAAACATTCTCACCACTATTTCATTAAAACATTAAATAATTAATTCATGTTTGGAACAATATTAGTATGTAAATAATGAACCACATTTTTTTTCATTCAACAAAGATTTAGAATTTGCATTTGTGTCCCTGTAAGTGTTGATAAAACTCTCATGACTTCATCTCGTCCTTAATAATTTCCCTGTAAATGAAAGTTTGTAAGGTCACATGAAAGGCTCATTTACTATCATCACAACAGTTTTGGATGCTTAACTTATGTCCTGTAATGATCCCCCAGAAATATCCCCTATAATGAACTTCCAGACCTCCCTGTTTGTGTTCATCATGTTGTGGTGGAGGTAACTAATGGCCCTCATACATTAAGTAAATGAGTTTTGCTCAACTAGTGGAATTACAATGGCTGAGGTCTAATGAGCGCGCATGTGTTCGCAGGGCTTTTTGCCGCACAGAGGGAAGTCAATGTGTCGCACCTTAATCACTCCAACTATAAAGCAGCTAATGTGATTGCTTTATAAGCTACAGGTCATGATGCAATAACAGCTTTTCCTTACTCATTTAAACAGTTCGAGACCCCATAGAGACGCTCAGCACCTTCATGTGTGCATCTCAGTTTTTAAATTTGCATGCTTTTTTTGTAATAATAACAAGACATTTTGAGGCCCAACAAATATAAAATAATAATTATAAAAGTAGGTGAATCCAAACGTCTGACTTGTACCATATATATATTTTATTACTAGAGGAAAGATTGTTAAGTCTGGGTTCTTCTAAGGTTTTGAGCTGAAATATTTTGATGGAAGCCGTCTTTTTCAGTGTTTCTTCTTTCCGAATACTCTCTGTTCCTCAGCTTGTTTGTTCTTTCTATTGTTTGACAGCGAGGAGTCCATCTGTAGGATGTGTATGTTGTCCATTTAGTGTGGAATGAGCTTTGGTCAGTGGAGGACAGAAGGAAAGCGAATGCTTCTTTCTCCATTATCAAAGGGCCGTGTCCTGCAGCTGTCACTCAAACTTTGCCAGCTCACTGTCAAACACAAAAAGCCTTTCTCCTTTGACATTTCAGAGCCTAAAAATCCAAGTTCTGATCAAAGCAGCATAGTTCACACATAGTTGTTACCACTGCTGTTAGCAGTATCGTACTGAAGGGTACAAAATGTTTTGCACGTCTGTAACAAGTTTCACATGCACGCATGAAAAAAAAAAACGTTTGAATGTCATGTTGATGTCATTATGTTACATGGACAGAACTCTATAGACCAATTATCTGTTTGTAAACATTCGGGATGCGTGCGCAGCCTTTACGGCAATAGAATTACACAGATACGGTACAAAATACTTCGATTTAAAAAGAGTAGATTATATTGATTAGATTAGTCATTTTTAAAATGTTATTCACATATTACAAGAGCTTGTCACCCAGCGATAAGCACTGTTATTCGACAAAATTGACGTTAGATAGTGGGATAATCTTACAGATCCGAAATAGGGATTACGTTTTTTTGTGGGCGGTTCAAGTGGGAGTCTATGGAGCCATGGAATAAAAGAATAAAAAGAAAGGTAAATTTATATTTCAAAATTCTGACTTTATTTTCGCAATTCCGAGATTATATCCCACAAGGAAAACAACTGGTCATTCTCTCTTTTCCCCCTTTTTCTCAGAGTTTATATCCCGCACTTCTGCCTTTTTTCCCTCAGAATGAACAAACTCACAAGTTTTGAGTTAAATCAAGTTATAAAGTCCAATTTAGGATATCTAAACTTGTGGTTGTGAAAAAAAAAAAGTCAGAATTGTGAGATTAATTAAAAAAAAAAAGTTGTAAAAATGTTAATAGTAATAGGTTTCAATAATATTTCATGCTGTAACTGTAGGGCTAATACAGTACGTCCGCTATGAACAGCAAATGTGAATGTTATGTAGACCTATTGTTTAAATCAAATTTATGCTTTAGAAGTAGAGTAATCATAGCAGTTTTCATCCATAGTATGTCCGTTTAAACATCTGCGTTTAGCTTCAAATGGCGTCTTTGACTACATTATTCTAAACAAATTATTTGCATTTTGATTTTGACATCAAAAGGCACAAAAATATTTTACCCATTTACCTTCACTTGTTACTAGTGTTTTTCTGCAACCACTATGCATGCACAGCTTCAAGTGACGTCTACTCTAAATTGGTCTACAGAAACTCCCACAGAAATGATGTCTTAACACCTACTGTACCCAGAGATGCATTCACCTAGACAATTATTCCCACCTCAAACATGATGTTTTAAACTACTTTACAGATCAAATCATAAGCAGAGCTATGCTGAATAATTCATGTGCTTTAACAAAAATACAGGCCTCTCAGTTCAACCATAAACGCCTGTGGAAGACTGGCCTGGTTCACTTCCACTGCATATATGGGACGAGTCACACGATGATATCGATATTATGCCACACATGCTGTCGATAGAGTTTAACTTGTACTTAAACCAGAAGGATTACATATAAAGTCACATTAGAAAGAAAGAGATGACAGTGGGCAGTGTGGGATGTGGAGAATTCTCCAGGTGTCGTCACTGTGCTGATGAAGTAGAGTTCAGGGAATGTGGGAAATTGAGCAAATGAGCAGATTGTATGAGACCGAAGCATGTGGGTTGTGTCCATAGAGATGTTTTGTGAGGCTAAGTCTTGTATGGTGTGTGTTTGTTTGAGCAGAACAGAGGACACACACACACACACACACACACACGTTTCCTCCCCCTCACCGGTGGAGTTCTCTGATGGAACTTTCTGCCTGTTTTATGCTCGTGTCAGATGTACTTTGGTTTTATCTGTAGCAGATGCTTTTCACATAACATTTAAATAATCACATGAACAGCTCGAGCCAGTGCTGCCAGATCCATTCAGCACCTTCACTCCCAGCTTTAGCACTTCCACAACATCCATACAAACCAGCGCGCTTGTGAAGTCAACAGGAAATCGTGCATTTACAATCTGACCATCCATTCACCCATCAATCCACTGGATGCATATGTTTTTAGTTTTTAAGTAAACGCTTTTTGTCATATGCCTGCAAAGGCTGCCTGAAATATTATTATAATTTAAAATAACAACTTTGAAATGTGTTCTACTTCAAGATATTTTAAAATGTTATTTATTCCTGTGATGCAACGGTACATTTTCAGCATCATTACTTTAGGTCTTTAGTGATCCTTCAGAAATCATTCTAATATGCTGACAATATTAGAAAAGAAAGAAAGGGAAAAATATATATATTATCAGTGCTGAGAACAGTTTTTGCATTTTTTTTTAAACTGATAAATTTATATTTTCAATAACAGCATTTATTTGACATATAAATCTTTCGTAAAAACAGTGTTAAAGCAGAAGTTCACTTCCAGAACAAAAATTCATAGATAATTTACTCACCCCTTTGTCATCCAAGATCTAAGGAAATTATGTTTTTTGAGGCAAACATTTCAGCATTTTTCTCCATATAGTGGACTTCAGTGGCGGCCGCGAGTTTGAACTTCCAAAATGTAGTGTAAATGCCGCTTCAAACAGCTGAGAAAGAAGGGTCTTATCTAGTGAAACAGTTGGTCATTTTCTAAACAAATTGACAATTTATATACTTTTTAACCTCAAAGGCTCGTCTTGTGTAGCTCTGAGTGAACTCTGTGTATTCCAGGTCATTACAGTTAGGGTATGTCGAAAAACTCCCATCTTCAAAATCGTCCTGCATCGTACATACATACTGCTTTAAATGTCTTCACTGTGACTCTTCATCAATTTCATGCCTCCTTTAAAGACTGTGTGTGTGCATGTGTGTATTAATGTTTATATTGTCATTATTATTACTATTATTATTTAGTTATTAAAGTTACGTTTTTAATTCTAATTCATATATTAAGCATGAACAATTCGTTTATTTAAAACAAAGAAAGAAAAATCCCCTTAATAGATAAAATGCTGTCAGGAGCATTACTAGTTCTTAGCATACACATCTGTGCTGTCCTTGATGCTTTTGTGCCTTTTTCTTGTTCCTAATGATTATCCAATCATTAGCCGTGTACCAATGAGCCTATTAGACGTTTGTGTGAGATCTCAGCAAGGATGAGCTTGATGCAGAATCAGCTTTGCGGTGTTTGTCGCAGATTAAACATAATCGAGCTTGTTTGAGCATGTATTGTAGAGTAATCCTGCTCTCCGTGTGTATGATTGTATCTGCTTCAACGTGCTGTTGACATTTCAACATCTGTTTTCTTAAGCACTACAGCTGCTGTCAGAATGTGCAGAACCTTCCTGAAGACACTTTTTTAGAAGTCTCTGGGTTTATTCCCCTCCAGCAAACAGCCGGTTGAAGCGACGGCTGTGACGGCGTAGTTTAGAGGTGCTGTAATGATTCTGAAAGCAACTGCGATGTCGAACCTCATTTCAACTCTCGGACTTGTCACTTTCTCAACGAGGTTTGATTTTAGCAGATGCCGGGAAGCCCTGGGGATTAGACAACTTCTGGATTCTTGTGTGTTTCGCTGAGTGGGAGCAAGACCTGTGACACAGGAATAGAGTTTGCCCTGATTCCACAGTGTAGAGTCGAGTCGTTCTCCTCCCGCTGCGTCGGAAAGTTTGGGTTGTCAGACTTTACCATATAATTGAAAGGCATATTAACATACTCATGCAAATTTAACGACCTAAACCTTTTCCAGGAGGCAGGAGAACAACTGTTTGGCAAACAAATTTGTCATAAATACTACAGCAGGTCAAAGTGGGTAAAACTAATAGTGGATGTTGAAACCAATCAGCTCGTCACGTGGCATTGAAGGCATACAGCTCATCACTCAGGCTTTTGACTTTTGGCATGAAGTCTGCTCTTATTGTAATCCAGAACCGCCCACTTACACAGGAAGAGACTCTCTGACTTACATGTGAAAGGTTTAGGTCACCCAAAAATGTCACCATTTATATCATTTACAACTTTACGTAATATTTTAGGACCCTGTCGATGTTCTTTTAACGACAAAACAGTTGTGGTTTTGTTTTATTTTGATATATTAATCATACAGAGCCTACAGTATCATATTTGATAGACGCATTTCAAATGCCTCTAAATTGTCAACATGATCAAAAAACAGTCTTCCCAAAAAACATCCTCCTTCAGGTTGTGGTTCATGTGTGAAATCTTTAATGATTTGCATAAACTAAACATAAGCATAACTTTTATATTGTTAGTAAAATGATGAGCACTTACTGAACTGGAGCAACTTATCTTTACTTGATTATCCGTACATCATTTTTTAGGGGAAAAAAGTCTCAAACATGATCATCAGGCTTTTGAAGAACATTTAGAATGTTTGTTCATCTCTCAATCATCATTGCATTGCAATGCAATGTTTAAAAATATATCAAACTTTAAACATAAAACTAAGCATTTAAATTTCTTTTAGTAATACATGTTATTGGGAGTTACAGAGATACAACTCATATTTATATGTATTTTATACGAGTAGCTTGTTATACTGTTATAAAGATCTCATTGATTTACATTCCGAACTATCAGAATTGTTGGCGTACTACTAGAAACGTACTACTAGTATCTAATTTTTACGAATTTTACTAAATATAAAAAAGCAGTAACCAGTAATATTGAGTTCTCCATTGTTGTAGGTAGTCTTTGCACAAGTAGGTTGGATGGTCAGTATTTGTCCCGCCCCTCCTCTATTTACAGCTATGAGCACTGCATTTTACAGTTATCAACTCGGCTGCAGAATAAATAAATAAATAAATAATCAAAAAGACGGCAAGGGCAAATGTCTTTGTAATTATTATGGCAGGGCATCAACATTTAGTCTCATCGGTGTGCCAAAAAAAAAAAAAACACCATATTTTACACACCATTTACACATGGTAGGGAGCAAGTGTACATTTCTTTTATACCAACAAACATTTTTAAAATATGAACATTTTCGTTTTTTTGAAAGTTTATGTCAGAACGGCTTTACGAACGATCAAAAAAACAGCAATTATTTAAAAACACTCCTGAGCGTTTGTGCAACAGCCAATCAGATTCAGTCACATCCAACAGGAGCAGCTGGAAATTCCCTTCATAAGTAGTCGTTCACATCGTGATATTTAAGTTGGGCTGGAGCTGCACAAGGAGATGTCCTTGACTGGAGTCATTGTGAATGTTAATGATTGACTGTTTAAAGACCGCATGGCCTGTGGTCCACTTAGCTCGCTCGCATTGCAGAATATTAAGGACATACATTTTAATTTGCAGTTTCGCTGTGGCTGTTATGTAGCGTTTGATTAATGGCGTTCTGAGCTCGTTTCAATAATTCATGAATAACTCTACTTTATGGTCATGAATAAGTTCCCAAATCCAAAATCTTATTCTGCTATTTTATACATGTATAATGTATACGTGAACTTGCGAAAGAGGGAAAAGGCAGCACACTCCCGCTTCATTCAATTTTCTTGTTCAGAAAATTTCAAATAGCGTTGCGGAATACAGACAAAATACAGACTGACAGATAAAAATCGCTTGATGAGAGATTAATAATGGAGCTGGAAAACGCAGGCCTCGCTCTGACAGACAAGAAGCAGGTCAGACAGCGAGAGCTTGTTTACGATGACATTGCCTTGACTGCGGGTTCCCGTGATACGGGGCCACCGGGGAAGGGCCCGACTGCGGTGCTCCTGACCCCGTCGTGTTCTCATCCAGCTGCACAGAGTCTCACCCAAAGGGCAGCGGGTTGTCTAAGCGACTGCATTCGCCCGTCTCTCACTCTGGAAACTTCTACAGCCAAAAACAGGAGGGCGTGGGGCGGAAGAGTCACTTAGCAGATGGATGAATAAATTATTAAGCGATGCTTCACTAAATCAGCCGTGTTATCGAGCATTAAAACGTGGAGAGGAATAAAACGGTTTCACTGACATCTAAGAGAACACAATAACAAGAAGTGGACTGACGGTTGATGAGGCATTTCAGTACAATACAGTTGAATGAAGCATTGTGCTCAATAAATATGCATTGAAATATCACTATTGTTATCGAAAGAACAGAAAAGAGAGAGTCTCGTCATAACTGTGCGCTAACAATAGTTGGAGTTAGTATCGTTTAATCAAAACACCCATACAACATTACTGCTGTGTTTACGAAGTGAGAAAACCGTAATTAAATGGAAATATTTTGGCATTCATCGGCCGCCTGGCACTACAGATGAGTTTTTCTCCATTTTCACATTTTCAGAGTCAAAGAATTTCATTGAGTGAAGTGATCCGTTCTTTTTACCCCAAAACGTATTTGTTATTTTATAATTGTTATTTTAACTATGGTTTGATTCAAATATTTCCCTTTGTTTGATTACTTGCAAATGAGGTGCAAACACTTAAATGCTCATTTCAAAGACAACATCTAATGCAGACGCTGTGTTCATGTATTCAACCACAACAAATTAGATTGATATATGAAGAGTTCATTTGCAAAAACAGATAACTCTTTTTTTTTAAACAATTTTCAAAATTCATGTTTTTTTATTGTGTATTCCAATGAATCTCAATCAAACTGCAGCTGGGTTATTTTGATGTTAAAAAAAAAAATATACAGCTGTCTGACACAATAAAACAATAAAACCATCATAACATAATAATAATTTAAAAAAACAAACAAACAAAAGATTTTTGACAATGTATAAAAACAGAGTTATCCGTTTTTGCAAATAAACTCTTCATATTCAGTTTTAGACCACAAACTTTAACTGTTGTATGACATAGTGCTATTTTTCAGCCTTTCAGCACTGAAACAATGTGTCTTGGGATCCTTTAGATAAAAAGTTGCGTTTTGAACTATGCATTGCATTGTTTTAGAGAAAGAAAGAAAGAAAGTTGTTATATTGTTAAGTAAATTAAATGAAATTAAAACTAAAAATTAAATGAGAGAGAAAATGTTTCGAATGTTTAAGTGCTATTTATTCATAATGACATTATAAAATACTGTATTAAAATGGATAATTATTAAGAATTTTGTGGGGGAAAAAATGTGTGTTTTTAAATGAGGACTGCATGACAGCAATCTCTGTGTGCGACAGTGATCTAAATGTAAAAAATTAGTGGATAGAAATGTGGTCAATGAAATATCCAGTATTGACAGATAACTGGCCAATAACCAGTATGTTACCGTGACTTCATGCATCCCTGATATCCTAATGCATTCGTTCCTTATTTATTTGTGTCATCCACTTCATTCACTTCAATTTCAATTTTGTATTTTTTATTTTTTTGAAAAACATTTTGGCTGTCTTAAGCACTTTACATTACAGCAAACAACAAAGCCTAATGGCATACGTAATTAAATGTGGATTTGCTCTTGGCGCATTTCCACAGGCTCTATTTTTCTTCCCTCAAGGGCAAAAGAGACAGACCGGCAGTTTTTTATGCGTGAAATGCACCTGAACGCAACGTCGCAAGCCATATGACACGGGACGTCCCGTCGGCATCCAATATACAATTATAGCTGCGGTAAACCAGATCTAAAATCCATCAAGTGCTATATTCGAGTCAGACAACACTACCCAAAGGGCTCCAAAAAAAACAATATTTGCAAATGTTTGATCAACGCTTTTTGTGTGTGTGAGGTAGATTAGACCATATGGTTTGCTCAGTAATAGACCTCCCATGGTAAATCACAGAAAGGCGCAGAGTGTGTTTTAATGCAGCGGCAGATATTGCAGGCTTACACACAGGAATTGGAGCCATCTTTGCTTCTGGGTGGCAGGTGGCCATCAGTTATTGTGTACCGCGTTTGGGACTGAATACACAAAAACTTGAAACCCAGAGAGAGAGAGAGATTTGTGAAATGTTCATGCTTTGAATGCTTGCTTTCTTTGCCTGCTTTGTGTGTTGCAGAAATAGACACATTTAATGCAACGCTTTCGTAAGGATTTGTGTGTTATTCTTTACTTCAATTTACTGTCCCACGCTTTATCTTTAAGTTACTGTCTGAATGCATATTGGGATTTAATGACAAAAGCTGTAGTAATTAGCTTCTTGGTAAATACCATTTCAGAAAAGATAATTCACTGGTTAGCCATTACTTTGGAGTAACGGGGGAGCTTGATGACTTTTTGTTGTCCTCTGCAAAGACAGTGATATAGGCATTGTTTCTTTATCTGAAAATTATGCGCGACCATTAACTGGCTTCCTTCATTATCCTTACTCCGACTGCGACAACTGTCAAGCGAATTGTCTTTAACTAATAATGACTTGCTCTCTGTTTCCTGATGGATTCCTCTTGGCTTTCCTGAGGTAAACAAGCAGCTCTCGAACACCACGCGTGAGCATTCCTTCTATGTGGCTCCCAGAGGAGGTGAAACATCCTAAACTTACCCAACCAGTCAGCCTTAGGAACCAGCACAACTCAATTAGTGTTCTGTTGTGCTTAACAACATACATATTTTTCTGGTAAGTTGAGTTCCTCTCTTCACTGTGATGTCAAGAACCTCCCGGAAGACAGCTGTCTTTCTTATAAAACCCTTAAAATAGACAAGGTGGTAAACAAACCTCTGAGCCACGCAGAAACTATTTCAGTCGTTCGATGCAATGCCAATTTGCGGTATGGAAATAAAGCCCAGGCCTCCTGTGAGGGTGAGCGTATCTGGCTTCGTAGCATTAGCGCTTCGTGGAAACAGCCGCATCTCTAGAGCATTGCCTACATAGGTAGCGTGACCTCTGCGTTTGGTAATTGAAACCAGAAATATTCAATCTGTACTGTACCGTTCCCTCCATTTGATCAAATTGAATAAAGGTACTGAGGGAAATCAAGCCAATCAAAGTGAATCTTCTGAGACGTGAGAAAAAAAGAGATGCAAGCTCTGTGATGCGTGATTGGACTCACATATACGATTTGTTGGATGTTACAGGTCTGAGAATGTAATAGAGAGGCATTCGGGCCGTTCATATGACCTGCATGTTTGAAGGCGCAACGTTTGGCCTATGCCAGATGGTAGGGATGGGTCAGGATGGTCGATTTGCAGTTCAGCAAACAACTAGCGCTTTTAATGAGGTCAGTAAAGTTGTCAAGATTTTAGTTTTATTTTTAGTGAGAGTGTTTGCATTACTTCACTTGCTAGTATTTTTCTGGTGTGAGACTTCTTAACGCTATCTCACGACCAATTCGTACGTATTTTACGAGGTGGCTGATTCGTCCGATTTCATGTGACCTCACTCGTACGAGGTCATACGTTTCCAGGGACGGGTAGGTTTAGGTGTAGGGCAGTCGTACAAATTCATACGTATTGTGCAACTCGTAAAATACATACGTTTTAGCTAAGTCGTACGAGTGAGGTCGTACGAATTAGCCACCTCGTAAAATATGTACGAATTGCCGTGAGATCGGGCTGGAATTCTAATACTGTCTTTTTAAAAATAAAAAATAAAAATAGTAAGATGCCGTGTGGTTGTTTTTTTTGCCTGATGGACCTGCGTCCTTCAAGTTATTAGTCAAACATGGTCAAAAGCAAAGGGGCCTTATGCATAAAAATGAGCCCTAACTTCTGCACAAGCCTTAATCATTTGACGATAATAACACAGCTGATATCAGTGAGCTGTGCACTTGGCTGCTTCCTTTTATGTGTTAGTGGACTGAATGATGATGTGAATTAAGGGATGCGGCATCTGTTGCAGCAGGTTGTGTTTTGAGGAGTGCTTTTAACGATCGTTTCGCTATCGATCAAGGCCCAGCTCTGTTTAATCTATCAGAGTTCTAGCCTGGTGAAAGCCGTGGGAGACGTGAGGCCTGGTTCATTTGATTACCTCTGATCAAGAGCAGACGCGTATCTCGATCGTAATCCCCCTTTGGTTACTTGTGTTGAGGGCCTTGATCAAAGGCATGATGGGATTACGCACAGAGATCAGGACGGCAACAAACGAAGGAAGAAGGGAGAGACAGAAATGACAAAACAGCCATCTTTATGCTCGAAGCATACAACCAAGTATGCACAGATGCAAAGTTTTATGCTTTGCACATAATGTTGCACTATTTTCCAAAACAGCAGATGGCAGTGTTTTCTAGAACTTGTCCTTTAACCATACTAAAAAATAAATATACTATTGTAAATATGATATAAATATGGATCCAGCTAGTTTTCCTGAGGTGAAAAGGTAAGATTTGTGTTTGGTTGATGAACTCACCAAACACTGAGTGAGGTGAGAGAGACAGGAAAAAATAACACTTTTCGGAAGCTTTGAACCAATTCCTCTGCAAAATAATACGCTATTTCAGCCAAAAAGATGCATATAATCATCTTAAAAAAACAAACAAACAAAAAAGAACCTTTGCAATTGCAAGCATAATATATTGAATGCAATAATAATAATAAAAATAAAAAAATCAGATACCATTAAATAATTAGCATTACATTATTTTTTGGGTTTTATGGAGGGCTTGTTTAAACAGGCCAATAAGAGACTATCAGCTAGTATTCTTCCTTTTAATTACACAAATGTCTTGTTAAAAAATGTCTTCAAACTCATAAAACTCACATTAACTCACATGCCCTTGACAGTTTGATGCGTGCTCCAAACCACTGCTTCAAAACAAATGATTCTCAAAGGTTTCAAAGCATCTTGAACCCATCACACATCAAACAAATCTTAGTTTTTCCTTCACAACTGGAAAAACCTGTTGTTTTCATCATTACATTCGTTGAATATGTAAGGGCCACCCATTGGCCCGTCGACGGATTCCAGCGGCGCGGGTGAAGGTATAATGTGTGCAGGTCTTTTACCCGTCTTCTGTTTACCTCATTTATTTTTATTTTATTTTGGCTTGTGCTTCAGTTTGATTCTAGCTCTGTCTTTAATCTGACTCCAAGGGCCCTGTCATACATCTGGTGCAATGCGGCGCCAGGCGCGACTCAAGTGTTTATTGCTAGTTTCTGCCCGACGCAGTTATCATTTTCACGTCCTGCGCCATGTTGTTTACACGCCCTTGCTGCGCCCATTTGTGCGCCCGTGGGCGTGCTGGTCTGAAAACGAGGTGTGTTCATCCGCATTGTTGGTGTGTTGCTATTTTGAGGCAACTGAAATAGACTGCGCCATTTACCAACTCAAACCTGGTCTAAAGTCAGTGGCGCAATATTTTATTTATTATTTAAAGAGAGCGTTAGTAATATGTGCCTATAGGCAGGTGCACAATGCACATACACTCTGCTTATCACACACACAGGGACGCACAGCAGCACACAAACATGCCAAATATTAAAAATGAAAGGATTACAATGTAAGAGATTTTTATTGTGTATATAAATATAAAAATGCCTATATGTCATAATGGATAGTCAATCGCTTTCTTATGCGAGCTGTTTTTTTTTCTTTCTCTTTTGAAAACGATCACATTCAGCGAGGAGGGGAGAGTTTTGAAGGGGAGTGCACAGTAACCTGTTCAGCCCTGCTCTCTGGAGAAGCCTTCAGTCTTTGTTCTCGCAAATTCCGCTGTGTAAATAGCGAATCCGCCATGGCGTGAGCGCAACTGGCTCTTAAAGGGAATGGGAGATGAGACTTTGATTGGTTTAATGCAGGTTGTGCCCAAAACACACCCATGACTCATTAAGAGAATAGGGACAACCTTTTTAGACCATCCATTATAGACGACTGTTTTTCCCGGCCTTAACGTAGCAAAAGTGTATTCGCACATGCCCCAAGTGCACCTGCGCTTTAGACCATGTGTTTACATTTTTAAAATAGGGCCCCGATTCTCAAATGATCACTAAAGGCACAATATGTAAGATTTTTTTTTATTAAAATATCCAAAAACCACTAGAACAGTGTTATATATTTTGCTGACTTGTGTACTTACATTATCCCAAATAGCAGTTTTAACTAGTGTGACGGGTGCCGTGTCATTATGTCATGGACCCTTGATTTTCCGGTTTTATTTTGTTGAAAACATGGAAACACCAAAGACGCTTTAATATGTTCTGCATTTTATTAGACAGGTAACTTTCGACACACTTAAATGTATCTAGCATAATGAAACAGCTCTGCTTTTTCCTACATACGCATGACCAGAGGGAGTGGAAGCACTCGACTGTGGGATAATAAAAGCTCTGCTGCTTTCGAGCCGTGTATCGGGCTCGTCTCTCATTAACAGTCGCTCCAGTGACCTTCCAGTGAAGTCTTTAATACATTAGCTCATCCATGAACATGATTTCTTCCCAAGTCCCGACGGATTGTATTGGCTGTGGGGATGAACACAACAACTTCCACAATTCCACACTCAATCACGGCGTCATCAAACTATGCCTTTGGTTCTTTGTTTGTTTTGAATATGCACCCTCTAGTGGTGAAAACGTATATATTGTGCCTTTAAATTTAGACTGTATTTCTAATAAGGAACGGATCACAAATATTGGTTATGTATTCATTTAGATATTTGATTATTTGGACATCTCATACTGTCATTTATTCATTCAGTAGGGACATGGTATCGGCCAGAGGTCGCAGGCCTCACGATCACAAGTTAAGTTGGCCATCATGTTCCAATGAGTCTTGCCACTTTTCCTAAAATACCCAGACCAGAATAAAGAAATCTCCAATTCTAGGCCTTTTGGTTGGTTGGTCACACCTGGCCAGAAATGGGAAAACATTCTCTCCAGACCCTGAGAGAGACACACCCTCAATTCTTCTGTTTTCACTCTGTCTCGTAATATATAATTGTGACTATTTTACCAGTCGCACTGAGACATTTACAGTCATACTAAACATTAACCCTTAAATGCATGACTGTTTTGCCAATCATTATTACGTATTCGGGTCTTTAGCGACCCAGACCTATATATCCAGCACGGATGGATCTCTAACTTCTGCAATAGCAAAAAACTCTCTTGATATTCTAAAAACAGTTACAGAAGAATAAAATAAAGCATATTTCGTTATCTTTTTACACTTAGAAGGGTTCAATTTGAGCAGATGATTGTACCGTCGCCGTCATCATCAGAGCGCACTTCCACAGTACAATCAGCATCTGGCTCATATTCGCAAAATTATCGTTTTTACTGACTTCAAAATCAATAGTTTGATCGCCGGCAGCTTATTCACCACATCCACCATCAAATAACAGTGACATTTATATTTTATTGCATACACTAATTGCTCTGCAATTCAAACCAATATCATTTTAGCTGATGATATTCTTTTGTTTTATGTCTGCGATAATTACGAGTGAAACATCACGTCATTATTGTCTATCAAACAGTGCCGCTTCAAGGAATAAAGGTGAATTGCATGTATTTATTCATCAGATATTTACATATTTTTGCGCAGGAAAAATATACTTACACTATTATACTCCTCGGGTACACTTTTTACAAAAAATTAATCAGACAACAGACATTCTTTTATATTTTATGATTTTTTTCTTGTTTTATTGCTTATAATGAATAGACTGAGGAACCTAAAAATATAAAGGAGGGAGAGGGTAGTAAATGACGTCCCGGGTCACTAAAGACCCGAGGTATGCATTTAAGGGTTAAAGGAGAAAAACAGGTGATTCGCAAGATACGTCACGTGAGGTATGTAGACATTCTTGATGAACTTTCAGTGACTTGAGCCTGGTGCGGGAGAAGAGGGGAGGGGGTTTCATTTATAATTAGGAGAGAAGTTTGGACAAGGCTGTTTTAATGCATTTCGTGTTTTGTCTTAGCAGGGAAACCATCCTTACCAATACCATACCTGAAGTTAATTTTCTTGATATTGTTACTGAATTAGAATTTTGTGCCAATAATGTACTTAGGATGTGCTTCACAATATGTGTCTCTGCTTCACTGCGACTTTAACATAAAAATCATTTTATGCAATCCAGTTGCATTTAAACACACATTTAGAAAAAAAAAGCAGTTATTTTTATTCTGTTTAGTTTAAACCAGAGCTGTTCAAGAACCTGCATATTTGAATGAAATCACCCAACTCAAGTGTATTGTTTGCACGTTTTTACTTTAGTGTACAAAAGGCAGTTCACACACTCATTTGCATAAATACCTTTCAAACGAGAACGACTGGCGGCCTGTAACAGGCAATTTCACACTCTAGGCGAAAACACGGTGCTTTTAAACTTATTTGCAGTAGTTCTTCTGGCTCTAAAAGAACCTGGTATACAAGCACATCTAGTAAAGACAACTTTTCCTCAAATTTGTCCAATAGGACTGAAATGCTGCACACAAAATTGCATGTGCTTACGAAAAATTGTAGGTGCGTAACTCAAGGGCTCAGAGTTTGATTGGTTAGCAGCTGATTTCATAACTACTCCAGAATGGCTTAGCTAAGGTTTTTGTGTTGACAGATTTTTAAAAGTACTCATTTAATTTGTGACAGAAGAGCATCTGTCATAGATGAATGAAAATGCTAATGGATAGCATTCACCAGGTGTTATAATGGTGAAATGGAGCAATTGCAGCACGGATGTCACTTCTGATGCTCGATCCCTTGTGTTTAGACATGTTATGCATAAACCAGGCTTTAGAGAGCTGAAATATACTAAATGTAGTCTAACTCTCAGTACTACTTCTTAGAGCACTGTGATGCATACTGAAAATGCTGAGCATTAGTTCATGTCATTCAAGCATGATTTTTGTGCATGATTTTCTTAAAACTAAAAAATGTAATGACTTATTTTAAACATTAAAATATTTTTATTTAGATTTGTTCATTTTATAATATATATATATATATATATATAATATTTTAATAATTTAATAATTAAATTATTGTATTTTATTATGTTATTTTGTTACTTTTATTTTCTTTTACTTTAAAAATATGAAAAAACATTTTTAAAATATTACAAATAATTAAATTGTAAAATGTTTTACTATTTTTTTGTATTTTTATTGTATTTATTATTATTATTATTCCCAAAATTTAAATTCCTGTTTTTTTTTTATTATTATTTTATTTTATTTTATTTTAGTAAAAATATTTAAACATATATATTTTTAAATTTAAAACATTTAAATATTTTTTGATTTTAGAATATTTTTGTTCATTATATTTAAAAATATATTTAATATTTTAATAATTAAATTATTATATTTTATTGTTATTTTTATGTTAATTTTATTATTTTCTTTTACTTTAAAAATATGGAAAAAAAGTACTAAAAATTATTTTATTTAAAAAATATATTTATATATTTTGTATTTTTATTGTATTTTATTAGCATTATTTTAATAATAAGTAATATTTTAGTTAAAATCCTGACATTTTATTTCATTTTATTTTAAAACCAGGCTTTAGAGAGCTGAAATATGGATCTCAAAATGGGATCTGTCGCTCTCTTTCTGTGGGCATCACCATGCATGCTAAGAATAATGACCACTGACCTTTGTTGGACGGGAGGTTTTTTTTGAGCGTTGTCAGAGGCCAAACGTGTATTTTGTTTTAAGGGTGGATGGTTAGGAGCAAACCTCTCCGAGGTTCGCTGGCGCCCAGGTAGAGGTCATTGTGATGCGACGAGAGTAAGAGTTAGCCAACAGGGAAGAGGCTGACAGACATTATTACGAGAGCGCACCCAGCGTCTGAACATCTGTAGTTTGGCTGATGTAAATGAAGAGTAAAGTTTAGTGAATTGTAGATGAACACAGCCTGTTAGGCAGCATGTTTCCTGCACTCCTCCTCAAAGCTGCGGGTGTGAGCGCCGCACAATATGAACACAATTAAAACCTTCAGCGTGCTGTCTGCAGTCGACTCTGTTAGCTACAGACGCCAAAATGCATCACACTGACTGGCAGAAATGAGCACGAGGGCATTGCGTCCTTACGAGAGATTTTAATGAAGTCTGGTGGAAAGGGAATGATTGAAACGCTAATGAAGCAGAATAGACGGAAGACGAGGCTGGCGAAAAACTATGGCGTGGGAGAATCTGTAAATCTTCTCTTGGGATCGGTGCGCGGCCCGATTCTGTAGGCTCGGTCTCCCTGGGGACGTCCCGCGGTGTGACGAATTCAACCCACAGTTGTTTTCTTTTGAATTATGCGTGCCGTTTACAGGTCCGAACTCGCGTGCGGATCGCATTTCCATCTCTGTTTATTTTTATACAAGCTCCCACGATGCATTGCTTTTGAAGCTGAGCCTGCTGAAGGAACAGCACAGGACTTGTCAAACACGCTGTGTCTTTGTGTACATTTCAGATCAGGCCATTACCTGGTTTTTACACCTGCTACTGTACTTCTCCAACATTTGAGAGATAAATGCAGTCATGTGCTTGTTTCAGCCTGGTTCTTGTTAATACAGTCAGTGTCTGAATCATTATGGGCACCTTTACACCGCTTACGCTGTTCAGAGGAAGGTGATAATGAACTTCCTGCTGAATGAATGAAGTGGTGCTTCAACATCATTAAAAATGCTGTGTTCAATACTGCTGTGTGCTCACTTTCAACTACTTCTTTATTATTATTATTATTATCACTATTATTACCATTATTATTATTGTTATTATTTATGAATTATTAGTATTTATTTATTTGTTTATTTATTTTTTACTATTTTATGTAGTATATTACATCATTTAAGTTTATATATGAACATTCAGTGGAAAACTATTAGAATTTAAATCCCTGTTATACACTATATAAAGATAGTTATAGTTTTCCATTAAATTTTTGTAATTCAAATTTTTCCCCCTTTGGGATATCACAGACAATATAATTACATATAGATTTTATAAAATATATTATGTAACTAAGTATATATAATGAAATAATATAATGATATATATGATATTCCAAAGGAGAAAATACATACATACATACATATAGGGAACTATTAAAATTAAACTCTTAATAAACTTACAGATTATACAGTTCATAAAACTTTCTATAAATATATAGCATATTTACAGGTACTGTGTATTCACATTGAGTTTTATAAAGCTCATAATTTTGAAGTGATTTCAGAATCAAGAAGAAGAAGTTTTACTGGTACCTCACTGAATTTTTGCAATTCTAATTCTAAATTATTTTATTTTTTAATTTATTTTATTTTATTTTATTTTTAATTTAATTTAATTTACCATAGAAAGAAAGAAAGAAAATTTTAACCCTAAATCATAATGCATTGCAAAATATAAAATACATTAAAAACAAAACAAAACAACAACAACAAATGTTGGAGTATATTGTCATATTGCCCTATTATTATTATTATTATCATTATTTTATTTTAAGAATGTTATTTTATTTTTATCAAATAATCTATTTTTTGTTACAAATTAAATGGAAAAAGAGAGAATACAAATATTTATTAGTTAATTAATTAATTAATTAATTAATTTGTTTTACATATAGTCTGCTTTAGCTGCTAATATCAGTTAAGATCCACTTTCTCTGTTTAATCTGTTTTGTGTTGAGTTAGATTCTTATCTGGGACAAGAGTTTGGACAAAGTCTCCTGATAGTTTATCACTGTTGTGGTAACATCTGTGAGCGATTGGTAGATGTTCAGCTAACGCTCTTCGTCCCATCTGGAGCTGAAGCGCTGAGGGGACATTCTGCGTGTCTCAGAGCCATTATCCACCGCATCCACGTCATCTGTCTGGATATGAGAGCTTCATTTAAGACACTTATGATTTACGACACATCGTTTTGCTCAAACACACTCACTTTCCCAGTTTTACTACCATGGAGGCCAGTTAGCTTGTTGAACATTTGTAAGGACAGAACATTTAGGAAGAGTGACTAAGGATTTATTTGCATTTAATATGTTTTGCCATGACTTCTAAAACCTAACCCAGGAGCTCTTACAATACTGTGGAATAAATTATATTTGGATAGTTTTAAAAAATGACCCATTTTATTTTATTTTATTTTATTTTATTTTTAATAAAAAAGTGGCCTGGTTTACCTGAGTTCACCCTATTACTAAAGTTTGTGCTAGTAATAAACTTCCTGTTCATGAATGTTGGAATAAAGGTAAGTCTTTATCACTGTAGTGTGCTGTACGTTGAGGTCACTCTATTGTATGGAGGGAAAGCGTGGCTTTGAAAGCCAATGAGGTGAGCTAATTCAGTGCATGTTAATGCAGGTAATGAGAAAGGGGGAGAGAGATGAGATCAGGTCTGCCAGACACACTCATAGTAATGATTGATCCTCGACTGACCTTGACGGAGCAGGACAGATATATCTTGGAATCGATTTGTTAGATCTGAAAGCCCAATATTAAAATATGCTGAAAGCAGTGCAGCCAGAATCACGGGTTCACCTCCATCCACCGCAGATAACAGCATTCAGCTCGGATCTCACGGATGTGTCGCTCTCTGATTGGCTGATGGTATCGTGGCTTTAGTCGCAGTCTTATCTCATGCCACTGTAGCGTGTGCTTCGAAGTACATACGGTACAAGCTAGGAGGAAGCAACAACAACAACAATAATAATAATTATTATTATTTTATTGCTGTTGTTGAAAACTGTTGTGCTGCTTAATATTTTTGAGGAAACTATAATGCATTTTTATTCAGGATTCTTTGATGAATAGCAAATTCAAAAGAACCGCATACGAAATAGAAATTTTTATGTGACATTATAAATGTCTTCACTGCCACTTCTGATCATTTTAACGTGTCCTTGCAGAATAAAAGTATTAATTTCTTAATTAAAAAGAACTTGCCTAATCTTTTGAACAGTAGTCTAATATTGCAATCAAAATTATTAAATTATTCAACTTCCTGAGGCTGTGTTAATTTACATTTTTTAATTACATCTATAACAGTTTAGTAGCATAAGAAAAAGTGAAAATGTCAGAGTATTTTTTTTTTTTTAATAATACTGCTGTCATAAATATTATAATGATTATTATAACTGAACTTAATTAGCTTGAGCTATTACAAATCCATAAATTTAGCCCATGCATATGCTAAAGTTGACCAGCAACAAGTCAAAGAGCTCTTACAAATGCTATAGAGAAGAAACTGAATAATTACTTTAGAAAGTATATCTGTAATTGTTTACTGATGGCTTGGAATTGGACTTTTGAATAACTGTGATTTAAAAAAAAGTATTTATATAATCCTATAAATATTTGTGTGTGTGTGTGTGTGTAGATATTTTTCTTCTTTTTAACTTTCGTCCTAGTGTATATACTCCTATATCTTTCCTATATTTCTTTTTCCTACACCTCCTTTTTACAGTCCAGTCAGTTCCAGGTTTAAGAAAATCAAGTTCAGTCCTGCTCTTTTTTTTTCTTGTTGAATATCTTGTTACACTCAGAAATACTTCACATTATGGTAATAAAATGAGTTGCGAATGGTATTTCAGACTGAGTTTAATGTGAGAAAAAGCTAAATCCGTCAGTGCAAATAAAAGAAAGCCCTCTCGGCGCTGCGAGTTTGTAGGCCTATTGCTGGGTAGGGCGGTCTCATAAAAATAAAATATAAAATCATATCTGATTCCAAATGCGCTGTCCCGCAGTCAACCGTGGAAGGACACATCAGTTAACCTTCAGCTTGATAGAATATTTTAAAGGACTTCTTGGAACTCTTCGTACTATAGGCGATGAATTGTAGAGCATTACCTGTCAGGCCTGTTTAAGGGTCACAAATGACTCTAAGGTTCCTTTCACTTTCGAGAATATTCTTTTGTGTAAGTGGTCTGATAAACAGATTGTAAATGGTCACGGCTGTGGCCGGCAGTAACTTTAAGAGTTTCTGTCTCCTTACAGGTCCTTTTAAAGAGTTTCAGTCGATGCAGGAGAGTGATTTGGATATTTGGCCAGTGTGCCTCCACACATTAATGAGCTGTCTAATTGATTTAATGAAGTTCCTGGCTTTCACTTTTCCCTAAAGAGAAGAAAATTCTGGATGTGACACTGGCTGTTTTTTTTTTTTTTTTTAACCAAGCCTTGATTCACTTTGGAAGTTCATCTGGAGCTGGTGTGATGTAACGATGTGGGTTAATAGAGCACAAAATGAGGCATTAAACCAGGCTGATGCCTTAAGGAATGTTCTGGGTTCAGTAGTTAAGTTGTATGGCCGCATCTCTGACATACTGTTTGTAAAAACAAACAAAACTTGTATGCACAATAATGAATCTGAAATCTGTGGGCCAGGGCACATTTTTTGCTTTTAAACTTTCTGAAAAGCCTCATGAAATTCCTGTGTGGGTGCATTAATGTAAATATGATTCTTGTTTGATTTTACAAACTGACAGATTTGTCAAAATTTCAAGTTGGATATAATCAGGGCTTGACATTAACTTTTTTTGTTCACCAGCCATTGTGGCTAGTAGTTTTCTAAAATAACTAGCCATTCAGCATTTTCACTGGCCACAATTTTGTTGTTGGGAAATTATGTTTTATAAGACTAAAGTTGCTGCATACTAAAAATGATTTAAATTGATTTCCAGGACTTTTTCTTTTTTCCCCTAACCGTATTAAATGTATGCATCATCTTTCATTTCAAATTATTATATTTTATTAATAATTTAACTTAATTTAATAAGACACTATAGGGCCAATCAAATGAAATCGGTATTAACAAAACCAATCTGTCTACTGCAGAAGAAACAGAAGCAGCTGAAGTGGCATTTACACATGTGTCATGAAGCTGAAATGTCGCATGAAAGCATTTACATTGCTAAATTCAACAGTATAAATAATGTTATGAGCCTGGTGTTTGAAATCAGTTTTTATATATATAAAAATATGAAATGTTGGAAAAAATCCAAAGATAAGCTACTTTTAAATATGAAAGTAAACTGCCAATTCGCTTGTTAAGTCTGACGTCAAGCGTCACCTCTTCTGTGACTTCCGGGTTCAACCGATGAGATGACATGACAAAACAACAAACGGTACTAATTATACAATCACAATGTGATATAATACTACCAAAAAAATATAATCATATCTTTTGACTCCATACCGAATAACCAGACAAAGAAAATATAAATATGAATAAATAAATATACAATTATTATATATTAAATGTTTAATATGAATAAACAGTGCTCATAAACGGCTGCAGAGATAGTGTTCTCAAATGAAATGAGTTTGGGTTTGGACCCGGAAACAGCCGCCGTTGGTGCGTTTGTTGGGTGCATTACGTCATCACTTAACAAGCCCATAGGTGGCAGCAAGTGACTGTCTTAACGAATGAGTCATTGAGTCATGCCTTTAAACGATTCATTCAGATAAGTGATTCATTCTGTCTTCATGAATGGGCCACTGAATCATTGACTCAAATGATTAATTCAGAAACACAGAATCATTCAGTAATGAAACACGCTGTATGCTGGTCAGAAATGCATGACTATTTTCATTAACCAAATCAAGCAAAAACAGTCAACACTGACAATATTGCACTAAAATGTATATTAACTACTCGTTTGAGCTCTTGTATAAAATCAATGTCAAATTTACAATCGTGGTTTTTAGGGAAAACTGCACTCTCTTAGTCATGTCATGTTGTTTAACTATATGTATATGTTATAAATATAAAAAACTACATTTTTACCACAGTATGTTTCTTCTGTGTGCAGTTGTGATCATTTGTGTTGATTTCTCCACAAAGTTGTCTCACACACAGACAGGCTGCGCGATCCTCAACTGCCGTGACCCTGTTACTGTCAATACATTATCCATTATCGATTCCCGTTTACATCGAATGTAAAAATTCTGAATCATTCTTGCCAAAATTTCGGTGCCTAATTAGATGTTTTAATTAATTTCACTTGTCTCAGACGAGCATTAATGTTGAGCTCTGTTCTAAAATTTAGTCCGCCAAAGTGGCTAGCGGGAGTGACCGTGTTACCCACCACTGCTGAAATCCACCCGCATTTGGCGGTTTGCCGGGTGTTAATGTCAAGCCCTGGATATAATATAGGCTACATTCAACTTTTTATAGAAAGTTGTTTAATAATGGAGTCTGCATTTTTGTTTCGATATAAACATGCAGCTGAGATATGCTGTGTAGTATATGTTGTTTTATGTTAGTGTACTGTATGTACACAGGTAAAGTAGGATGTACTAATTGTACAATTTTGAATATGTTGTGAATATGCTGTGTGATAATAGTTTTTCAGCACTATAACAACCAAGCCGTTGAGATTTGCTACATAGCAACATATCACTTAAGGTGAATGTATATCCGGGTACACTCTTAAAAATAAAGGTGCTTCACGATGCCATAAAAGAACCTTTTTTGTCTAAATGGTTCCATAAAGAACCTTAAACAACTGAAGAACCTTTCTGTTTCACGGAAGGTTCTTTGTGGTGAAAGAAGGTTCTTCAGATTATAAAAAGGTAAGAAAGAGATGGTTCTTCAAAGAACCTTTGAATGAATGGTTCTATGTGGAACCAGAAATGGTTCTTCTATGGCATTGCTTGAAGAACCTTTTGAAGCACCTTTATTTTTAAGGGAGTATGGCTGGACATAGTAGTTAAATAATTGATTAATAATTATTAGTTATTACTAATCAGAAAAGCAGTTTTGTTAAAACATTATACACAAATGAAAAACGTTTATCAGGTGTATTCATGACACAACATTTCTAAGAAACTGGCACATAAATTTTAAACTGAACCCGTTTCATTCTTTTGGACTGGTCTGATCTGTGTTTCAAAAAGAAATTTTCAGTCTTTAAACTCTGCATACAATCCTCAAAAGGCCACACATAAAATTAGCGGAGATTTGCTAACTTCCTCCTCTGCAGTTGACCTCATCAAAACACTAATTAATGAAGTCTGACCAGAGGGGTTTGATACACCCCGCTGCAAAATGTTGGAGGTTTCTTCATTAATGGCTAAATTAATTAGACATTCTTTTCTCAACATGTTAATGAGCCGTAACAGGAAGTGGTCATTATTGTTTTTTGCTTCAGCTTAGGCATCAATCTCCTCCTTTCTCACCTGAGGTCTCGTCTCCTTCTGGACTCCTTCAGAGACATAAAGAGAATAGACCGGAGCGCTCAAATGTCGGCTAATTGATGTGAATGTTTAGTGGCGGTGCGCGGCGAGAGGATTATTCTAATTGGACTGTATTCATGAGAGGTTTTTTCATTCAAATGCCGCTATTCAGAGACTCAGATCTGTCTCGCCTGGGTTTGTGGCGATACGGTCCAGCAAAGGAAGTCTGAATGTAACAAATATCTCTGTTAAGTATTTGAAGAAAACAGTCCTTAAGAAACCACTTGACTGCCACAAGGTAAACAGCAACACACTCAGAAGCAGAAAACGTTTATTAAATAGAGAAATATTTGCCATTTCTTTGAATTAGCATTAACGGTGTTAATGCAAATTACCGCACGGCGTACCGTACCGTATCCTATGATCTTTATGTTTCTCGCAATTTCTGTTCAGTTTCAATGATTTTTGAATCAACTCTCAAAGCATCTCAACTCTCAGTGCATTTTACTGTTTAAAATAAATACTGCATTACATTTTGGATAAACCAGTGGTGTGACTTTGGGGCATGGTAATCTTTTGTTTGACCAATGGGAGAAGGGGGAGCTCAACTGGCTAATGCTAACACCATGGGTTTAATTCCTATCAACACACATACTGCTAATTAACCATTTCTTTCGAGTAAAAGCATCTGGGAAATGTAAGGCTTTTTCAGTCAACCAAATGTGATCCTGATTTTGAATTCTGCTGAATCTTTTGTGAGTGAATCGTGATGCATACGTGAGTCATTTCTCCCCTAACGTAATAAGTGACCAATGTACAGTAGTTGGAATGGTTTGCACATGAAATGATCGGCGCCTTAAAGAACAAGCTCCTGTTGTAAGAGAAATGTTTGATCTTTATCACGTCCTGCTCATTCTGAGGATGGTGGCTGTGGGCTTGTGCGTGTCAGACAGAAAGTAGAACGAACAAAGAGATGAAAGCAAGAGGAAAAGTGAAGTTCAAGCTCAAATATTGGGCCTTGACCGCCTGACCCCTCAGAGTCACTCACCCTTGTGGAAGCAGAAATCTCAATTACCGTCACACTTAACATGGAGTGCAGGTCCAGGTTTGAGAGACCGCCTGGCCTCACCATGAGGTTAATTTACAGTCCAGGGAGGACGGCCGCGCAGTATGAAGCATAGAATTCATGAGGCTCAGTGAGAAGGTCTCGACTCGCTGGGTCACTTTTTTATGGCAAGGAGCGCAGTGCAGTGAACTCGCTGCAAAACTCGTTTAACTCTTCAAGAGGAAGCTAAACTTGCGATTTGAGCAAACTGGATGAGGTAGTTACTGAACTCAGGTGTGAGTGGACATATAAATCTAGAATTACAGTCGTGCGCATACGTTTACATGCTTATTGCAGGTGTGAGCGCAGCTGTGCTGATTGTCCAAATCAAATCGATATGAAACTTGATTACATTTCTTTTGAATCACGGTTTGATGAATCTAACAGTTTTAGCAATTGTTTGGCAAATGTAGGTACACAAATGGAGAAAAAACGTAATGATGATGTTTTGAAACAAACACAGTTGCAGGAACATTTATGACTCATTGCTTTATTTTTTTACGACCGTGTAAAACTATGAGGGACGAGGTATTTCTGGTGGCGAAAAATAATATTTGCAAATGAAAAATCCAATGAATATTTTTCCTCCGGTGATTCCACAGTGACAGTCGCTATTAACGCAACCAAGGACGCTCAGGTGTCGTCCTCGGGTTGAAAAGGTGGAGGGAGGAAATCTCTAATTCCTCTTTCTGCTGAGAACAGTCAAAGGCAGCATATTGTTATTACTACGCAAATGTATGAGATTACATTTGTGTAAATGTGATGCCAGCAAGACCGACGATCTAGGAATTGAAATGTAGAATCTGTAGGACATTAGAAAAGGCTGAAATTGAGGTTCATCCCCTCAAGATAGGTTACGTTCGTCTAACAGGGCCTCTAAAGTGGGTTGAAGGCGATTTATATTTCATTAGTTCACTAAAATTGAGGTGGACTTGTCTGAGGTGGACAAAACTGTTTATTTTGTTGTTGCTAGATGGTTTTAGATGAGTAGTGTGTTGTTTTGTGTGTGTGTGTGTGTGTTGAGTTATTTGCTTGTTTGTCTCATGGCATGTTGGGGAAAATTCTGGTTCCCAGATATAATAGGTTTTGTCCCCCACTCTATTTCCGTATTATAAATGTTCCAATAACAACCGTGCTTTTAGATCTGTGGAATATTGCATGGCAGAAGAGACATTTGGCCTTGGGGAGCAAACCTTCCATTTTTAGATTTTTCATGAAACCTTGGTTTCTTTTCCCTCTCTGAACTGTTATGAAGACTGCTTCTCTACCCTCCAGCTCATATATTTCCATAGAATGTAATATATTTTCTCATATTTATTGATCATCTCATACGTCCGTTTACAAGCTAAAGATATCCTACCACATATGAACAAAAGAAAATGAGTTAGTGTTGAAATTAGTTTGAGATCTTAGAGGATACACTGGAAGAAATGCATGCATGCAAATGCTTATCATATCACAGTCACATCCGAAATACTTTTAGAATGTCACATGTCACATTACTGGGTTTCGTTAGCCCTCAGTCTCCTCACTCTAGGTTCACCATTATAAAGTAACTGCTTCCCCTCGAATCCCCAAGCCTTCAATTGATACAGGCACAAAAGAGGAGGGGTGGTGCGAGTTAACAGCACTGGCAATGGTGATGAAGTGGACCGGAAATCAGCGACACCTTGTCGTGCCCGAATCCTGAACCAGTGAAATGTGAAGACAGCTGGGTTGCCCTGCCATGCATTCTCCATTGGCCCTTGGAGTACTGAGCTGCTCAGAAGAAGCTGCCAGCCCTTACATATGACCTGTCCATATCTTGACCAAAAACCTTGATCTTCCCTGATCTTCAAGATTACCAAGTAGATCAAGGACCCTACACCTCCTCTCCGTTTGTACACTATAAAAGGTACCTTTAAAAGTACCTTGTACCTTGTATTGTACCTTCCTGGATACTTCATTGTCTTCGTTTTGGAAGGGATCTTAATATGGACCGTGAAAAGGACTGCTTCCCTTCTTTGTCCTCCATCTTGTATTTTTAGGGTGCTATAGGATGCTGGAGCCGTCATGCTCCTTGCTTTCTGCTTTCCCATGGAATACTGATTTGCTAAAATAAGCCACCACTCCTTAAGTCCTGGATCAGGACGAAAGCATGTGATTACTCGACCATGTACTTACCTTGGCCAAGACACTTTTCTGCACTCCCTATATATATATATAGTCAAGGGTTTAACACTGTGGACATGTTCTTGTGGGGTATTGTCGGCAATGACATCACTGTCCGTTCACCTAGAGTTACTGGCCATTGTTTTAGGTGAGTTAGTATGTGATTGACTGATCAGCAAATGACTCCAGGTATTGTAGGGCCTCTTGATTTGAAGAGACAGTACTTCCACCTTGTCTAGTCTGTGAGGGCATATATTTGATGACCAGGCTTTGAGAGCCTAAAGGTGTACTCATATTAGCAGGCAGAAAAGGTCCATTGTCTTTTGTCAATAGTGTAGTGATGCATGAGCAGCTCACACAGAAATCCCTTTTAAACCAACCAACTTGAACCTGTTGTGAAATTTTGTGTGAGGAAATCTTTCCTGAAACTGTCACACAAAATTCTCGATTGCATGGATTCCTTTTAAACTGATTGGATTTCACCTACCAAAATTCGCCAAACAGCAGTAAATGTGACCACACCTTAAAGGGGTCATATGATGTTGCTAAAAAATAACATTATTTTGTGTATTTGGTGTAATGCAATGTGTTTACGCACTTTAAGGTTCAAAAAACACATTATTTTCCACATACTGTACATTATTGTTGCTCCTCTCTGCCCCGCCTTTCTGAAACACGTTGATTTTTACAAAGTTCATCGTTCTAAAAAAGTGAGGTGTTCTCTGATTGGTCAGCTATCCGGTGCATTGTGATTGGCTGAATACCTCAAGCGTGTGCGATGGAAATGTTACGCCCCTTATCATGCTGTGATGCCGTTTCCCGGCGCGACAAGACAAACACAATAAAACCCATTAGAAACGAGGCATTTGTTACATTCAGTGGGGACATAACGACTGATTATAATGACTCATACTGTCTTTTTATGCGTTGCGTCACACCGCGTAAACATAACACGTCTGCACTTGTGACCGTAGAAACGAGAAACAACGAGCACTACTCTGCACTGCTCAAAACTCACGTTTGAATAGTCAGTAGCAAATTCTTAAAATATGAAATCGTACTTACAGGCTGTGAGTCAGAAGCGCCAGACTGTCCTTGCAACGTTAGAATTGCCCTGCTTTACAGCCTTAACCCTTTGTGTACAGCTGGCATTGTAAGCTCCTCTCCCAGGTTCAGGAAACAGTCCTCCGTAAAACGCGCAGCACCCACTCGAATATTTGCATTGCACTGTTCTGGAACAGTGTTGTAATTATAACTTAACCGCTGATTTCTAGTTGTGTACTCATTTGGAAGGCTAAACAAAGTACTTTCGCTTTCGCAATGAAACACACAGCGTCTCCACAACACGGTGGCAGCTGTAATGATACTACAGCCTGTATAAAAAGTTACGCCTTCTTTCTTAGCATGTGCATATAGGGGTTGTTATGCAAATCTACCCACACCGTGACTGAGTCTTAACTTTTATAATAAATATCTCTTTGGGTTTGAGACTTTAAGCTTTGTACTTTTACAGATCTTATATATGCACAAACAGTAACACTCCAAAGACAAAGGAAAACAAGAAACCGCATCATATGACCCCTGTAAGACAGCAGCTTTGAGGTCTTTGAAACTGATCCACTGTAGAAAAAAGGTGGCGATTCAAAGAATGTCCTAGGAAGCAGAGTAACTCCTTCCTACTGATGTTGTACTGGTGTTTAATGAGGACCACTTCACTAGGCCACAGGCAAGCCTATAAGATTAATGTGTAATTAGCTTGCCAGTGCTGTTTTTTTCCCCCCATCTTAGAAATGCAAATGAATCTTAAAGCTCAGATTATATTCTTCTCAGTGGCCATGTCATGTGTACACAAACTCAGCGGCTGGTGCCAAGTTCAACGTACAGTATGTATAAACATACGACCTCGGTCTCTTCTGATATTAACCAAATCATACTAAGGAGTGAGTAACACAGAGGAGGATTGACTAGCCCTCTGGCTAAACATGTCTTAATTCACCCCTCTTAATGAACTTGGTAATTAAATCAAATTAAGGCCCATTAGTGGAGTGATTTTTCAAGCTGATAATGTGCATCCTCTTGCAAAAACTTGGTTTCCTGCAATTAGAGAAGCTTGAACAGAGACAAATTGGAGCTATTAATTGTGTACTCATGTCTTGATACTGACAACAAACATTTTTAACGAGGGGGAGGAACCATGGACCGTGGCTAAAGAAATGGAAAAATTGTGTTCTGCAGCTAAATGCACTGAGACAAATGTAAAAACAGTCTTTAGAGTTTCTTTCACTGAATAGGAAAAGGGCAGAAATGTAGCATGCTGAATATGTACAGTAGCCTTTACGGCAGTGGTTGTTAGCCGGCTGTTGAAAATGGGTCACAGGTCTGTCCTGATTGCAAACAGAAGGGAAAACAATATTTAATGCAAATAATAAAACAGCAGTAACCACATAATCATCCGTATTTAGGATAGCAACCGCTTCCGATGTCTTTTGTTGCTAACATCAAAGGCTTTACATTATCTGCAGTTTTTTTTCCCTCTCAATTTCATTTCACCTAGTAGACACTACATGGATAGATCTTGCAGCCTCATAACACCACGCTAACGCCATAGTGGCTTTGGACTTTATACTGACACCTAGTGGTGTGGATGCAGAATAAACATGATTTTGCTGATTAAAATCCCTTTAGGCTTCTGATGTGAGTGTTGCAGTTTCCTCATATTAATTGTTACTGTTACTATCAGCATGACATGGAGTACGACCGGACTTCTGTTCCTCTGGCACATATTTAAAGTCCCCCTGTGGTCAAAACTTTTATCCCTTAAAACTGATCTTTGATCATCAAAATGACATTTAAATGTCTTTTCTTGTGAAAATAATTTTCTTATGGCTTCAATCAGCTTGAATGTAACCCTACCCCCCTTCCCTCATTTACTATACGTGGATCTGTGAATATGCAAATTAGCTCCGCCCCCACACAGTCACACCAGCCAGAGCCCACGATCCACTAACTGAACTGATAAACACAGATAATGACTGATAAAACTATGTTTTTACTAGTGGAGAACTACAGTGGATACTGTAACATTTGTTAAAGTTACTTACTTGATGATTGTGTGACCTCTTTTACACTGTTACCGCCGGTTATTTTTCAAGTTAGCGGTTAGCGCCTAGCGGTTGTGCTCTATTAAATTCTCTATTTAATATTTGGTTTTGTGCTGATAATCCTGTTGGTATGTTTTGCATGCTAATGATAGGAATCTATCCTTTGACGTGATTGGTTACTGAAGTTTGTGACGTGGCAAACAAAGGGCTGTTTCAAACCGCATTTCTGGGACAGCCTTTGGGAAACTACAGTTTTAAGGAGAAAATACTCAGCAATGGTGTTGATTATTGGACTGGCACATGGATGTCTAAAAGCATATTAAAAACACCACACAGACAAATAAACAACATACAAATCTTGATTTTCACTACAGGGGGACTTTAACACATGGAAACCACATTCACCTTTCTGCATGTTATCCATCTCAAAATACCCAGATCATCTCCAGGAACAGATTGCACTTCACTTTCCTCCCCTAATGTTTTCCTTTTTTTGTCCAGAGCCGATATTCATGTTTCACTTTCCCTCGAAATGAATTTCCACTTTCGGTTGCTAATTTTATGGATTTATACAAGATTGAAATGAACCGCATTCTAGCCGTAAAGCCGCTTTAGACAGACCCACGAGAAGGCAAATAAGAAATGAATATTTCTTAATGGTTTATTCATGAACTTTTTAATTCAACTTTTTTGAAACTTGTATTACCATTACAGATTAAAGCAGATACGTCTCAAACAGTCGCGTGTGTTGTTATGCTAATACGGAAAGCGTCTCTTCAGTACATTATTTACGGTGACAACGTCGCGTTTATCGTGATTGAACGTGCCGCCCACTGTGCCGATGTCAAGCCAGTCTGCAAAGTTGCAGGACGCCAATCTCAAAAAAAGTTTGCCGAGTTGTCAGCGCAGGACGGCATGTATAATATCATCATCATCTCGCAAACCACACCGCACAAACTTAGTCCTCTGCAAATCATTTGACTTTTAAATTTAATCTAGCCCTGTGCTCCAATTTAACAGTGTACACGATTACACGGCAAATTAAAAATCCTGTCCGCGCAGGGGTCGTCCTTCATAAATAGCCGAGACTGATTAAGCGGTTATCGGGGTGGTCCAGCTCTGTGCCGGCATTCCCCAGGTGAGGGATGTGGCAGATAAGTGTCAGAAGCGGCTTTCATTTCCGCCCAACTCGGGGCTTTAGCGAGCCTGCTGAATGATCACACACATGCACACATTTCTCTGTCGTCCTCTCCTGCTTTATGCACATGTACTCTCTAGATGTGTCCCAAAACCCAGTGAGTGGCCTACCAAGACAACATTGTAAGTTATCACAAGCATTTTAAAGCCTCTAAATTATTAACATGATCAAAACTTAGCTGAAAAACTGTCTGCCATATGATTTATAGTCTTTTTAGCAAGTAAAATGTATTTTAGTGTCATTTTAAAAATTTCCTCCTTCAGGTAGTTTTTAATGTGTCTTTTGCTGTGAAACCTTTACTAGTCTTTATAAAGGAAACAAACAAACAAAAAAAAAACATTCATGTTGTTAATCATAGCTTAAGATGAACACATGCTGGATGCAACTTAAATATTATCCATACATCTTTTTTAGAAAAATCATGTCATAAAATGCAAGTATCAAATATGATCCCCCAGGCTTTGAAGGAACATTTATTTGTCCATCTCTCCATCTTCACTGTATTACATTACCATATATTTTCCCCCCGCAATAGAGCTTTGGTCATAAAACTAAGCATTTAAATATCGTCTTACTAAGATGTATTATTGGGAAATATGCAGTGACAACTGATATTATGTGCATTTTATGTAAGTATTCTGTTTTACTGTTTTCTAAAGTTTTCTAGGTTTAGTCAATATTTCATCCTATCATTTTTGTGCTGCAGTATACATTATGAATATAAATTGACAGCCGGGTAAACTCCGGTAAAGTCCACTTCCAGAACAAAGATTTACAGATAATGTACTCACCCCCTTGTCATCCACAATGTTTGTCTTTCTTTCTTCAGTCGTAAAGAAATTGCATGTTTTGAGGAAAACATTTTTCTCCATATAATGGACTGATATGGTGCCTTGAGTTTGAACTTCCAGAATGCAGTTTAAATGCGGCTTCAAACGATCACAAATGCGGTTGTAAACGATCCCAGCTGAGGAAGAAGGGTCTTATCTTGCGAAACAGTTATTTTCATAAAAATAATTTTCAAAAAACAATTTAAATACTTCTTAATGTCAATCACTCGTCTTGTCTTACTCTGTCTGGACTGTTTTTGTTGCGGTTCATGACAGTGTATGTCGAAAAACTCCCATCTCAACTTCGAAATCATCCTATATCGCTGTTTCTGATCTTCTTTGCATGTTCACTTTGCAAAGACTGTATCTGTACTTCTGCAGCGATGTAGGATGAGTTTGAAATAATTTTGAAGTTGAGGGAGAAAATACGAGTTTTTCAACATACCCGAACTGTCTTTAGCCAGAATACACAGAGTTCAGGGAGAGTAAAACAAGACGAGCGCTTGAGATTAAAAAGTATTTAAATTGTATTATTTTTATGAAAATAACTGATCGTTTCACTAGATGAGACCCTTCTTCCTCGGCTGGGATCATTTACAACTGCATTTGTGATCGTTTGAAGCCGCATTTAAACTGTATTTTGGAAGTTCAAGCTCAGGGCACCATATCAGTCCATTATATGGAGAAAAAAATGTTTTTTTCAAAAAACATAATTCCTTTACGACTGAAGAAAGAAAGACATGAACATCTTGGATGACAAGGGGGTGAGTACATTATGTGTAAATTGTTGAACTCCTTGGTTCCTTGTTAACAGCTTTATTGAAAGGTAAAACTGAAATATTCAGCCATAATCAACACTAAGCTTGCCCTTTAGCATGTACAGATATATTCAAACTCAAATGATATGCATTAAATCCCTGTTCTACCTTTAATTGTTACACCTTTTATGTATTTAACAGACATTTGTTGACATTTGAAAACCGAGTATACCATTGTAGTACTATATTGCAGTTATGATTTAGTTATTCGTCGTGTTTGTTTTAGCATTTTATTGCGTAAAGCCATGGGAAGCAAAATACATGTGGGTGGGTCCTCCCGCTCAAAAATTAACGTGACACCATTGCAAAAGACGCCCATTTAATCATCGCGTAACGGGTAAAGCGAGTGTATTTTTTGAGTGTTTTTTGAAGCAAACGATCCGAGTTCGCGTCCACCTTTTGCCGAAATTGTTCTTCTGCCTTTTCACACCTCATTTTACATCGGAAAGGCATTTGTTTTCAATCAAAATGAAAATGAAGGAAATAATCGAAAAGTTTAAATAAAGTATCGGGTAGGGTTCGGTGTATCTGAGCAGCAGATACGCTCAGATGCTTTGTTTACTTTGTTGTGTTTCGGGAGTGCAGCAGGCGCGAATAACTGTTGAAAACACAGAATGGAGTTTAATTAACACGCAGTGGTGTAATGCAGGGTATACCCGAGTACCTGTTGTTGTATCCTGTATTAGCCAAAATCATGACAGTCTACCAGTAGCTAATCAAATCGCATGTGAATAAATGCAAATATTCCCTAAACACACCCAGTAAAGACAATGATGCGGTCAGGACCGTGGCGCCCGTTTCCTTTGAAATTATGTTTGATAATTGCACCTGATGCGCCCGCGCCCGCGTCCACTCCTCCACCCCAGGTGCTGCCTGTTCACACGCGTGATCATGGAGCTTAACCTATTAGCGCATTCGTTATGCGGAATGGATTTGACTGATGGCGCTCCAAAAAGTGCGCAGACATATTCACTGAATTAGAGACGGTAAAAGTGGGTGGGTCTGATATCACTGGACTATAAAAGTGGGTAGGTCCTGTCCCACCCACATTCAACGGTTGCGTAAAATGCGTAAAGCGCATTTACAGTGCATTCACACTTGAGTTCACGTACGCAAGCTTGAGTTCGTGCATGCTTTTAACTGAATTATTTTATTTGTGGACAAAGATAACAATTTTTACATCAACAAACCAGACTGGCTCAGTTTCTGTTAATGAATGCAAAACTATTTATTCTTATTGAATGATTTTATGCACACACAGTGATTAGAGGTTTCTCTAGCCTTCAGTGATGTTATTACTGCTTAATAGAAATGATTCACACAAGAACTGCACATTCCTAGTTATATTAAACAAATCTGCCAACATACAGAACAATCATTTTGTTCTTTTTCCGCCTTTCCATCTTTTTTCCCCATCCCTTTCAATTTACCGACTTGCGTAGATGAATAAATTTGTAGATGGAACTTGAGTTTGAATAATAGATGAGCTGAAGTGGTTTATTTAAATCAGAGGTTGAGATCCCTTGATGAGAAGAACATTTCTGCAGCAAACGTTAATGGATTTTTACCGTGCATACATATTTCACCCACTTAGCCACAAAAAGAAATTTATTTCATTCTAAAAGGGAGTCATGGCAACGCTGCTGTCTGTTAATTTCACTCATATTCAAAATTTATCAAGCATACATTTAATTATACGTCCCATCATGCCAGACTTCAGTGCTCGGCTTTGGCCACACCAGGCAAGCATCAAATTTGCCTGAAGTTTATTATAAAAAATGTCATACAGTGATACTCAAATAACTAAGAGAAGCTTGTCTGGATATGAGATGAGTAATACATTCATGATATAGTCAGCATGTAGTGTAGTGTCTGCTGAAACGGTGCTACAATGCTCCATTAACCACTACAAAGAGAAATTACTAAGGTTGTCAGCTTATTTAAAAAATGGGATCAAAATAATTACATGATATGTTGTTTTATTAATCAAAATCGATGGCATTAATCAATATTTGCTGGGAAAAGCCAATAAATTAGGAAAATTCAAAGATGTTAAGTTGTTGTCGCAGACAAAGGCATTGGATGTACATCCAGAATATTGTTTGTTTTAACTTCTAAATTAGCCAGTCCATTGTTTGTTTTTCAGTGTCTTTGCCATGAAGTCTGTTTTTATGACGTCAAACTAAAAGGCAAATGCTGAAATCTCAAGGCCAGCTGTTTCAGTGTTAATAATCATCCACATGATTGTGTGCAATTTTCCAGGTCTTTTGAAGTCATAGGTTTGTGTGAAGTATAGACCAATATTCTGGACTGGTTTTGGGCGAATAAATAATGCTTTTGAGTGAACTTTAGTTAGAGCCTACACAATAAACCACATGTTATTGCAAAGCTTAAGATTGCAAAGAAAAAGTTTCCACAGTTATCATCATGTCAAGCTCAAGGGAGTTCACGCTTCACCTTTTTATCCAACTTTTGGCTTTCTGATTTCTTTCACTCTTTATTATTGTAGTCTCTTGCTTTAGGATAAACAGGCTTCTGCTTCCCGTGAGTTTCAGCGACTCGTGCTCTTAACGGGAGGAACCTGAAGAGTCGGGCGGCCTTGTGTGTGCCTGCGCTTTCGAAATCATTATCTGCTTGAAATATGGATCGCTCGAGGCTCACGAGACTCGGCGTCACAGGCTCTCGGATGAGGATGACAGTGATCCAGAGGGAAGGATATGATGTTGCACCATTAACGATGTTTTTGTCCACCTGGGACAACACGCGGCAGAACGCGGCCCGCACCACAGGGACCTTCAGCGGGTTTTGAACGCTCGCTCAGTGCTTTGATCAGCATGTTCTCCCTGGTGGTTGTTGTCCTCTTCCTCATGGCGAGAGAACCTTGTGGCAAAAAATATGACGGATATTTCTCAAAAGCAATTCAATTATTTTAGTCGCTAATTAGTTTCACAGTTATGTCACTTCCTTTTAATTAAGGTGGCATGACATCATTACTCTGCAAGTCTCTTCCCATTGTTTGGCTCATGTGAGCACATTTCTGACATTCGCAACCTAATTTACTTCTGTAATCATGAGATTGTCCGGTAAAACACAATAGGACTTTTATTTCCCATTGCAAATTGACTGGATGGTAAAAAACACAGGTAATACATACCAGAAACCAATTCAATATGCTGAAACAATGACTGAATAGCTATTTAGCTATTGGCTAACATCATCATAACTGCTGTCAACGAAAAAGGAAAGTGGTTTCACACTAAATATGTAGTGAACCTAGTAAAAATTTGAATCAAAATGATTTTGGTTAAAGGAGAAGTCCACTTTCAGAACAAAAATTGACAGATAATGTACTCACCCCCTTGTCATCCAAGATGTTCGTGTCTTTCTTTCTTCAGTCATAAAGAAATTATGTTTTTAGAGGAAAACATTTCAGGATTTTTCTCCATATAATGGACTGATATGGTGCCCCGAGTTTGAACTTCCAAAATTCAGTTTAAATGTGGCTTCAAATGATCCCAAATGCGGTTGTAAATGATCCCAGCCGAGGAAGAAGGGTCTTATCTAGTGAAACGATCATAGCCTTCAACATACCCTAACTGTCATGAACCGGAACAAAAACAGAGTCGAGATGAGCATTTGACATTAAAAAGTATATAAATTCTATTATTTTTATGAAAATAACAATCATTTAGCTGGCTAAGACCCTTCTTCCTCAGTTGGGTTCAACTTCTCTTTTAAAGAAAGTAATGTTTCTGTAAACATCTCAGTGTTATCTGTTAAAGAGATTCATCTGGAAAATGATTGTTCAAATTTATAATACACAACTAAAAAGAACAGATTTACTTCTGCTGAATGATTTGTTTTGAAATGAGCAAACGCTATCCAGATGAACACAAACATCAAATATAACATGCTTGTGTTTTTAATGAGGAGTAACTTTACTTTAATGGAGGAAAAACTTTAATTTTACCTTGATTAATACACTAATACATAAACGTACATAATGCCACATTAAGCAGAATAACAGTCATATTAATTCAGCCATAGCATCATTCCTGTTGCATTCACATGTTATTGCACTGGAACTGAAAATGTTTCACACTCATGCCTGGAGCTAAACCAGGAAATATGATTGGTTTGATATGATTTGCCTTGGCTGAAATTACAATTTTGATTAGTTTTTTCCACCGAGGTAGAATTGTCTGTTTTGTACATGTCAACAGATCAGCAATACGTGGCTAATGGTAGCTCACCCGAAACTCTACAAGATAAAGCTTACGGTAACTACTGAGTACTGTAAACTTATTCCATGTGTATATATATATATATATATATATATATATATATATTCCATATATATATATATATATATATATGAAATTTTTTTTAGCAGTGATGGAAAAATCTGAAGGCCGTCCTTCACATGGATTACAATGAGGGTGATCCACTGTAACTTGTAGCTGTAATTCCCACCTCCAGTTGGCACTGGATCCAGAACAATGTTTTCCTATGTGTTTGATTATGCACTGGTGAGTACACAGAAGCTACAACGATCTATCATGCCACATTAAAGAGCGCCAGAATGGTATTTATTGCTTGAATTTCCTAATAAAATGGACAGAATTTGAAATCTGAGACTTTGTTTCATATCAAAAGTAACACAAAGCTTAGCCTATTGTGATTGATTGGATGAGAGACGCACTATGTAGTGTTCATTCATCAACCGAAAACAAACAGCATAGACAAAAATATTGATTAGGATTTACGAAACGATATTGGTACATAAAAATGAGTATATATTAAAATCGCTGTCACTGCACGGTGTGGTGTCGAATATGAAAAGTTAAGCAGTGTCATCTTGCTAAGTTGAACAGTCACTTTAACAAAGTTTGTACTATTTATTTATTTATTTATTTATTTATTGCCCATTTTGAAAAATAAAATAAAAAAAAAAAAAAGTAAAATGATATTTACTATCTGAATCTAACTATGTCATGTCAACACATGGAAAAGTCAGCCTTCTATTAATTATCATGTTCATTATTGTGCCTTTTAGCCCCAACAGCAGGGGTGCTTTTTACCCCAAATACCATGCTTTTGCATATTCTGTTGTTATTTAAAAACTGTTGCTTTAATTATCTTAAACAAAACTGAAAAACATTAAGAAGACATTTGTCTCAAAAAAAAAATAAAAATCTACAACATTTTAAGAAACATCCAGTATTAGATCAAGTAAGCACTTTGTGCTGCTGCCCGCAATCGCATCAAGAATCAGACAAATTTGCACATGCATCTTGAAAAGCGGATGTTTTACAAAGTGCTACACCATGTTTTCTGCCATCTAGTGGTTTAGAAGAAAATAATATCAAAGGCATCTTTAGCCCTGTTGTACCCTATAATATTGGTTTATTTTTTTTAAATAATAGTAATAATAATAATAATAATAATAATAATAATAATAATAAAAGATTGATTGATAAATAAATAAATAAAGGTACTGTAAATACACACACACACACACACACATAAAAGGGCTGATGTTTGTTTAATTATTCTTAAAAACCAAATCAAATAATATATTATAATATATAAATTACAAAATTAACTGTAATTATTGTACTCATTTTATATATATTTTATTTTAGCTGAACATTAACAAAACAAACAAAGTAAAGTAAAATACTTCCTTATTTGTACATTTCTTGATTTTCTTCAAATACTCTATTGGTATTACTGTATACATTCAGACACTTGTATTATGTATGAATTCAGTGTTTTTTAATAGTCTTTGCTTTTTATACTCTTGCCGTTTTTCGTCTTGTTGTCCGTTTACAAAACTCCACTGAACTGAAGATGTATAGTGTGCTCCGCCGTTAATAGAAACGTATTTGCTTCTCATGAACATTTACAAAGCGCTCTTTTATCCCTGTGATTGTCAGAGCCTTTTCCCGGCGGTATAGAGGTGGATCTCAAAGGGCCTAAATAACCGTGCAGCGCTACATCTTTTCTTTGTGTCAGAGCCGAATGTTGTTTGTGGAAAGCGCTCGGGAAGTATCCATTAAAGAAATGGCAGTGCAATAAAAACACAGTGTTGTCATAGGGGATACAAACTCTATAAAAAGTTGTGTGGCTTTTAACTTAGTGCTTTCAACATGTGAGTGAAATATAGCAGTTTGAGAACATTTCACTGCAGCGACATTTACACTTTGTTCTGGCAAAATGAGACAAATTTGAACGCAGACGGATCGACTTGGGTTGCGAGCTCAAAGAGCCGCTGAGAAGACGAATTGGAAACGCGATGTTGTTGCTTTTTGTAATACACGCAAACCGATCGTCCCCGATTTCTCCTCACGCAGCTCCTGACCAGGTGGCTGAAGACACAATACACAAAGAACATTTTGTCATGCCTCTCAACTGTCATCAAAAACAAACACAAACATTGTCCCAGCAGGCTATTACCTTCCGACTTCAAACGCAGCATCGGCGGGGGATGTTTACCCGCGTAGTCGGGGTAGACGGTGGCGTAATCGTACTGTGCCGCCGCTTTCCTAACAAAGCTTTTAAGAACAAACAGCTTCGGTGGCGGCCTCATACCTGGAGGTTTGCCTTCGGGGACCTGCTGAACACAGCTCAAGGTCTCGCCTCACCTCAGCTGCTAACAGTCTAATAATCTTATCCTCTCTTTCTTCTGTGGCTTTATGTGTACATCGCCCCAGTGCTTATAATTAGTATGGAAAACACAATAGCTTTGTTCCACGCGCTCCTGGTGAGCCGCTTTGCTCCGTGTTTGGAGCTGCCAGGCAGTTTCTAAACTATCGTGGAACGTAAGCGGATCGTGTTTGTGCTTCTTATACTGTCAGATAAACAAGCGGGAAACACGCCTCACTACTGATTCCAGTAGTTTAGAGTTAGTGTATTGCTAAGCCAACAGTGCAGCTGTCACAGAAATACATGCACAATGCCTTCACTGTTTAAAAAAAAACAAAAAAAAACAAACAATGTTTCAACTTAAAAAAGTGTTCGTGCTGCCTTAAAATTCTAAGTTTAGTCAACATGAAATGTTAAGTTGTACTACATGAAAACGTGGATATTTGAGTTGAGTAAACTTAAAATTTTAAGGCAACACAAACACTTTTTAAAGTTGAAACAACTTTTTTTTAATAATAGTGTGTGGTCTTTTTTTAATTTGATTTGACTCAGATGAGATTAATTCCAACAGAGTTTGTTGTTAGTGTATTTCTAAGCTAACAGTGCAAAAATAAAATACATTAAATTAAATAAAAAACAAACAAAACATATATCTACTTAAAATAAATAAAATGTTCAGTAAAACTTATTTCACCTATAGTTGCAAAGGCAAAAATTCTCAATTAATATTTTTCGACTTGATGTACTAAAATAATTGAAAATAAATAAACAGAGTATTTGAACATAAAACAAAAATTACTAAAAATGGCAAAAACAAGCCATAAAATAACTAAAACTTTAACGAAAAGTAAAATGAAAACAGATCATTTACAAATAAATATAAAACAAATATAAAAAACTGATTCAAAATGCTAATAGAAACTATGACAGCATCTTAAGCATGCTAAAATAACACTGACACAACTGGATATAAAATCATGTTTTAATTAGATCATTTTATATTGTATTATATTATATCGTGTTATATTATATCATATTATAGTCAAAGTTAAGATGTCAGTTTAACAGAACTGTCTTTCATGCAGGTATGTGTCACAAACAAACAGACAAACAAATAAATAAAAACAACTTATTGCCGTTTGTTTTTTTTTTACAAAAATAAGTCAAATACAATTTTAACTTCTAAAGATGTAAAGATAAATTTATATATTAATTTTATTATTTTATTAACACATTTATTAATTTTTTAACATATCAAGTTTAAAACTAAACAAAACACAACAAACAGAAACAGAAACACAAACAAACAAACAAATAAATAAATAAAGAAATACTTTTATTCAGCAAGAATGCATAAATTGATCAAAAGTCATTTATAATGTGTAACTGAGACTGGAGTAATGACTGCTGGAAATTCAGCTTTGTCACAACAGGAATCAATTGTATTTTAGACAAAATGCACACTGTTTTTCTGTATTTTTAATCAAATACATGCAGGCAAAAGAGGAAAAAAAAAATCATAATTATTCCAAACTTTTGACAGTTGCTGTATTTGTACAAATTAACACGTGCAATACATATACACATAATATTCAATCTGTGACTACTAAAAATGGTTTCCTTTTAAAATGCTGCCTATGTAGACAGCTCGATAGAGTTTTGAGCTAATATATGCAGCACAATCCAACGCAGTAGCAGAGACTGACAGTAATGCGTGCGTTCGTCCGGTTTGCCGTCTGTAGAGCTCAGATGTTTGGACCGTGTAGAGTGTGCCGTCTGACCCTTTCTGCGGCCGTGGAGAAAGGCCGTCTCAGAGCGGTCGTATTAGAGAAGTGACAGTCGAGTCTTAATGCTTTGACATCCCTCTGTCTCAATGGTCCCTTCTCGTACGTCCCCTTTTAACCCCGTGATCCATAAACGCTGGCAGCGCTGCTCTTGTGCTGAGTGCTGCTATTCAGAGCAGAGAGTGAGAGCGCTCTGATTTCATCTCAGGACTGCACTCCTTGGAAGCGTTTACCGCAGTTTATCGATTTAGGCGCACGTCAGCACCCCTCTCCCCCCACCTCCTGCTTGTTTAATCATATCAGATTTTTAAGATGACTCCAGATTGATGGTATTGATTGAGTCGGACAAAACTGTCAATTCCTGTCTGTGAGCTTGTTTTTTGAGGCAGAATGTTTTTATGGAGTGCTTGTTGAGAATTTAAATGAACGTGGCAGAATCAATGTGTTTTTGAGAGCTCGAGTGTTAAAGAATGAATGAATCTTTAATCAGATCGCATGCAATTTCTCAGTTTACGCCAGTCCAACCTCCACTGCCCTGAAGTCAAAATTGACTCTGTCTTAATGTATGGTCCTGGTTATATTGAGAACAAATTATTGTTATCGTTCAGAAGATCAAGGTGTTTGTTATTATAATCTTTCACCAAAATGTACTACAACATATTCTCGTAAGTTTATTCAAAAGTTTGGGGTCTGTTATTATTATTTTTTATTTATTTATTTATTTATTTTTATATACTCACCAATGCCTGCTTGCTTTATTTATTTATTTATTTATTATGAATATTACAATTTCAAATGAGTGTTTTCTATTTCAGTATATTTTAATATAGTTTCAATGACACTTGATCCTTCAGAAATCATTTTAATATGCTTTGATTTGAAAACGAATGAGCAGATGATTATTTATTTATTTCTTTGTTTGTTTATTTATTTAGTAAATAATGTAAAAGTGTTTGTTGTCACTGTTGATCAATTTAATTCATAAATCTTAGATAAATAAAAGTTTAGGTTTTAATCTTTGAATGATCGTCTACATATGCAGTCAATACCCTTCTTACTTGTTTGTGTTTGTTGCGTTTATGTTTTACAAAAGTAAAATGTTGTTTTTATGTTGCCATTAATGGATGATTTATGAATTATATCCTAAAATTACACCCCACTAGCCATTAGAGATCCAGCAGATGTCTTTGCAGTGTTTGACGAAGTGAAGTATGAAAGCCTCAGACGTGCGTGAAATACAGTCTTATTGTGCTGACGTGTTTGACTACGAGAAGCGCACATTATTTCACATGACTCTCACAGCTCTCATGACTTACTGCCCTCTTTCCTGTCAGAGAAGGAAGTCTTTTATGGGATTATTAAAGCCCTTACATCCGTACTTTGTATCCCGGAAGCTTACGGTGATCCTTAGGAGAAAGGTTTTGCTAAGGAAAGGTTGTATTCACAATCCCAGCAGGTCTCAGGGCTTTAACTCCCTCCTCATTTGAGTCAGATAGCGTGAGGCCTTGGGTTGGTCTGAATCTCTTCTGCTGCTGATCGCTCACCAAAGCTTATGAGGCTCTAATCCTGCCTGACACTTTAATGATAATTGCACAGGAGAAGTTCACCCAAGACACTCAACACCAAATGAGCGAATCGCCCGTCATCGAACCGAACCGGAGGCGAACGCTTCATTTAGAGCGTGAGAAATTACCTGCACACTGCAAGACTATCTATCTATCTATCTATCTATGGTCCTCCTTATCTATCTCCCAGCATTTTTATTTATTTATTTATTTAAATGTTTAAAGCATAAAACCTTTAAAACAAACAAACTTCCAGGAAGTTTACATGTCATGCAGTATTACATGCTATAAATGGTCTTAAACTATTTAAGATATAAATTTGCTAATTATTTCATAATTATCATGCATGCATGACTTCATAATAATTAATAATAATAATAAAAATAAGATATTGTGATTTATCATCATATTGTAAAATGAATTTTATATTACATTTGAGCAACACTCATTTTTCTTTTCAATTATTTTTAATTTAAAATTAATTTAATTTAATTTAATTATTTTTATTTTATTTTATTTACCTACAAACTGAATTTTCAAGATTTAAGATTTTTATAAATAAGCCAATAGTGAACTTGTGTTTTGAATGAATGAATGAATGAATGAATCAATCAATCAATCAATCAATCAATCACTTGGTCTTTTTATTTATTTATTTATTTATTTTTGATGTTGAATAAAAATAACATACATTTCAGAAGAATTTTCCTAAACAGTACTGTTTTCCAAATATTTGTAATGTACAAAAACAGTTATTTTACTTTACAACTCCAGAAGATCATGTATATGTATGCACATACATAATTTTGTTTATTTATTCATTCATTGATTTTGGCCAACTAACGACACCTTTAAAGGTCTTTTCAGATCCAGACACTTTTGTTGAGAAGCCAAAGCTTAGTGATTAGCGCACTCACACGTGCTACAACACATTAAGCCTTTGTGCTCTTGTGGGCCATGTGGGGTTGAATTCATCTTGCGCCACTTTTCCTATTTCATCTCCCCCTCTTCAGTTATCATTTTGTGTCCTTTCGATCTGGATCCTTATAAATAAAAATAGTAAAAAGTCCAAAAATAAAAGTGTGTTCAGGCAGCACTTCCAGTAAAGTCTCAGAGGAGAGGTTTACAATAGAAACACCCGAGGTGAGTTACTCGATGAAAGGCTCCGTGCGAGACGCTCGGCTGAAACGCCAGCTGTAAATTTGCAGCGTATTTAAAGAGCTCGTGTCAGGTTTATGGAGCAAATATGAAGTCATGCGCACATAATTTCAACCATTGGCCGTCTGTTTATTTATCCTTCAGGTGTGCGTTTGGGAGAGCGATACGTGCTGCTATAAATCACGGCGTGGAAACGTCTCTCTTGAATATTCCATCACAAGGCCCTCATTTTAGGCAGCGTTATTGCAGGCTGGCCGTGATTGTTTTGGAAAGACAATAAATCACCTTCTAATTGTCTGCTTGTTTTCCACCTTGCCTGGAAAATGTTGCGAGTATATGCTCTTTCCAAACACAAACGCAATCGTAAGACAAACGCCACCTTGATGGATCATTCATGGTGCGAGCATTTATTTATTTCATTTTTTAAGTGCTGGCAGAGTGAAATGAGATCAGTCAGTCAAGAGAGCCGTTCTCTCGGAGAAACGAAAGGACGTGGATCCGTGCCCTTGCGCGAACGCGCGAGCGTCCTCTTTTGAATCTTTCAAATGGAAAGCAGATGCTTTTAAATGCCTTACAAACGACTGAATCTGTCAAAATGAGATGCACGATTTTCCCTCGGCCTCGCCGCTCCTTCTGCGCGTCTCCAGATGATGTATGATCCGGGCTGGATGTTAAAACGCTTCCACGTTTTGTTCCTGCCACGCAGCTGGGGATGCTAAAATGTGCCTTTGTTCCTCTGAAAGGAGCGCGATGGCTCGTGGAGATCTGTTTTCTGTGCGTCTTCCGTACTGTGTCGGCGCGGCTGACGGTGTATCGGCGCTAACTGGTCCGCCGATGCCAGTCTTCATCACGCCAGCGCCCGCTGTTTCACCGCTGATGGGAATTCAGGTTTAGAGCCCGCTGTGAAGTCTAAACTGAAGACGGGATGAGGCGTCGACAGTAAACAATCCCAAACAGGCGCGTTAAACAGCATCAGCAAAAACAACCTCCTACACTTTCCATCATTAGTTCTTTAAATTGAAAAGTCAGTCGTTCTCAACAGGAGAGCCGGGGCCCACTAGGGGGCCTCGGCAAACCTCCAATTATTTAAAATAAGCCAAAAGAAGCGTTAAAATAAGCCAAAATGATTAAAAAATGATTATTTCACCCTTTTATCAACTGGATATTTGGGGCAGTCTGATTTCTTCATCTGGAAATGTCTTGTAAATTAATCATGTCTAATAACTTCATGGACATTTTTATAACGAATATACTTTATTATAGTTAAGTCAAGCTGTAAAATATTTTATTTGGTAGAAATTATGTGAGTGTTTTTCAAAAGCTGATGATCAGTTTCCATATTTGATTTTTTTTTATTTATTTTTTTATTGTTTTGTCCTTTTCCATGCAAAACTGAACCATTTTTAAGCAAACTGTAAAGCAGAGCAGATTTAATGAACATTTATGCAGCATTATACATGCTGTTTATTATTTATTTACCGTTATAGTATTTATTATTGTTTTGCATTAGCAAATTAGCATTTTTATATTTTGAGTTATTATTTTTAATAAGTTGTAATACATTTATCATTATTGTTGTTTTCAGTTTCACTTTTAGTTTTAGTAACTGTATTCATCACTTCAGATCATTTTATTTCTGTTATTTTTTCCATTTCTGTGATCAAGTTCGTTTTTCATCTAGTATTTGTATGTTACTCAATTTTAACTTTATTTCAATGAATAAAATGTTTAATAGTTTTAGTTAACAATAACAACACTGTTACACAAGAAGACACAAATGCTAAATCGTAAAATATTAAAAATACTAGAACTTTTTGTATAAATCAAATTATTCAAAATTATCAAAAATAATTAGTTGCACAACATTTCTATCTTCAGTTGATCTTTAGGAGTTCTTTGTAATGATTAATGCTTTTATTATTCAGCAAGGATGAATTAAATAGATCAAATGTGACAGTAAAGATATTTATAATACCAAATATTTTTATTTAAAGTAAATGCTGTACTTTATTATTGAAAGTATTTAAGTAGATGTCTACTGTTGCAAAGTTGAGTCTCTGTTACCAAGCAGCAGTTTCATGATTGTCAGTTTTACTGATGTGATATGCTGTAATTAATTTAGATATTAATGTCCCCATCATTTATCGCCGGTTTGATCCTGCTGTTGTCATGAACGTTATTTTTGTTTCTGTAACCAGCTTGTGATAATCCCACACGGGTCCCGCTAACCGTTCTCCTTAGCCTTCAGTAGTGTTGAGATTAGTCATTTTCTGTCTTCCCGTTGATATCCTTTCCTAATTATTGCTTTCCCGTCAGCCTGCGCGTGACAGGAAAACGGGCCGCGTTCATATTAAACTCTCCCTTGGGTCGGTGGCGTCCATTTGAAGGTGTCACATGTGAAGTCTTTCTCCCATGATACGCTCCCGTTCCTGCCTATTTGCCTTGCTAATCAAGTGTGAAGGATGATCCTGCAGGCCGCAGAGAGACCGTCTGTCACGCCGTAATAGGACAGAGACACGTGGATGAACCTGTGTGTGAATACTGCCATTAACCTGAAGGTGCAGCAAGGTGTGTAGAGCGATGATGAGCAAGTTCATGGATCAGAGCCTCAAAAAAATCCACCTTGAATTTTAGGATGCCGCATTTTGAGGCGAGCGGCTGTACCTACCCCGCCGGTGAGCTTTTGTCACCTGCTTTTCTAATCATCTCTGCATATGCAGATGTGTCCCATATGTGCTTTCACAAATGATAATGTTTTATTAGATGGTAAAAGTTTTCTGTCACCTTGCACGCCCCTGTTCCCTTGCGAAGTGGCGTATTGGGAAATCATGTTTGACAGAGAATGATGGTTCCTTTTGGATTAGCTATCAGAATGTGTGAGAATTTGCTTTGCAGGTTAAGGCCATTTTTTTAGTTCCTCATGCCCAAGTTTTGTCTGTTAGAATAAAGTTGTATTGCAGTGACATTTTGTTTCCTTACTGCCAACTGCCTCAAACCAAACAATATATTATTATCTTCCAGAATTCAGTGCCATGAACCTCAAAAATCAAGAAAATCCATCTTAAACCCATTTAACCTCGGTTGTTTGGTCTTTTTTAGATACCGCTTTTCCACTGGGACCGGTGCCGGAGCTGGAGCAGGTGCTCGGTTAAGACTGGCACTCGTTCAGAACCGGCTCACGTTTCCATTGGCAGAGAGAAAAACCTGCTATGTCACCAACATGTGACCACAACCGCTTGTTTTCTCTTGCCGAAAGGCAGCGTTGATCTCTTCTGCTGACCATTTCTGAACTGACGTACTTAATTGTTGTTGTTAATGTTGTTAATTTACCTGAACTCCGAAGGCTTTTAAAAATAGGCTTGTTCGAGATTGTCCACGCAAAACGATCGTTGTATGACATCAAAGCACCACGAAAGCAATTCAAAAGCATAAAGAGTCGTCTGCTCTCCATTCGCTCTCCTGGTACTTTGATTTCATATGACGACTGGTCTGCGCAGTGCCGATGCATCTCAAACAAGCCTAATAGCTCCTTTCAAACTGCGGGTCTGTAGTGGAATCTCTGCTACTGACACCATAGGCTCCTTTAATTGGGACCAGCAAGGTTTCGGGGCCGGTTCAGAACCAGGATCTAGGCACCAGCCCAGGATTTTCTGAAGCCGGTTCCCAATTGGGCTCTGGATCTGCCATCAACACTGGTGGAAAAGTGGTAAGAGTGGTGTGGTTGTGCTGGTGGCTGCTTTTTGGGCAATTTCCAGTTGGGAAATTTTAAACCAGATAAGACCACCTAAACTGACTAAAACCAGCAAACCTGCTTAGGTTCTTTTCACTGATGGAAACTGATGCTAGTCTGTGTTCTTTAGTATCCAGACAGCCGTTTAGATTGAAACCAGCTGATTTGACCATTTTTGGGAAGCAAATAATCAGCAAATAACAGCTTAAATATTGGTATTTTCGTTACTGAAAGCTATCATATGACTTCTGAAGACTTCAGAGTTCAGAGAGTAATTTAGAATAGCAGTTGACTGATATATTGCTGCTTTTTTCAGTTTGGCCAGTAGGTGACTTTTATTTTGATAGCTGTCAGATTATGACGGATTACTTTACTGATTGCATTATTGGTTGCAGAATTATTATTATTATTGTTATTTTTAATGTCTTGTGAAAATACTATACAAAATCAATACCAGTCAACCACTGATATGAAAAAATAAAAATTAGTTTTGTCGTTTTTGGACTGTATCACTGTAAAAAGTTTTCACCAGTTTCAACTTAAAAACTTAAGTTCAGCAGCTGCCTTAAAATTTTAAGTTAAATCAACTTGAAAGTACAAGTAATGTCAACTCATAAATTGAATCAACTTAAAAGTACAAGTCATTTTAACTAATTTTATTGTAGTGAATTGAAATAACTTTATTTATTTAGTTTAAGTTTATTTAACTTAAGGCAGCTGCTAAACTTAAGTTTTTAAGTTGAAACTGTTGAAAACTTTTTTTACAGTGTAGAAAATTGCAGCTTGGTCATACTAAAATAATATTTAATTTTGTTTTGCACAGAATAAAGTAAGTCAAACAGGTTTCCCACAACATGATTTAAATTTTTTGGTGAACAATCCTTTTTTTTTTTTTTTTTTTTTTTAAATCTCACATAATACAATTATTTCAGTTAACCAAAATATAGACTCTGGCAGCCAGTATTGTAAAATTAAACCCCATCAGGGGATTTCTCGTCGATGTCCTGATCATCATCATCCTGATTTATTTTGCGATAATGACATACTGACTTAACATTTGTCAAATTTTCCCATTATTGATCCCCTTAATTTATTTTGAAAACACAGTACACAGGGGAGTAGACAGACAATTTCCTCCCAATTTCAGGAAAACATCAAATTGTCAATATTGTGATCAGAACTATGAAACAAATTTCCTGTTTGCTGTCCCCCCTAAGTTGAAATGCGATCTACACTCCTGCCAGAACATAAACCGTGTCTCTCTTTTGCCTGGCATGCTGTTTAATTGCCCTGGTTCTTTTTGATCGGTATAATTACTGTTTGTGTGCTTGTGTTTGCATCAGTGCAGAGGGTAGACGCCACTGTATGGTGCGAACGGCACATAAAATATAATGACCGCAGCAGGCTTTTGAATTAGTCAGAGACTATATTAAAACGTTTAGATGATTGATTCCATAAAAGTTAGGAGCATGTGATTGCACGGTTTCTTACTGCAATTAAAAAGCCATTTGTCTGCAAGGACTCTTTTTGCAATGAGGAAAACACAAAATCACAGTAGGTTCAGTTGGCATATTGAAGAGTCGGTTTGACGGGTTGATGAATTAGAGAGCGACATTTACTCTACCTATCTCTCCGTCTCTATTTTCTGGGCATCTTTGAAATTCTGAAAAGATGCTTTGCTAAAAAAAAAGCCCTTTGCCAGCAGAACTGTCTCTCTGGCGGGCGGCTGGCGTGTTTTGGCCGGCTCAGGCGGCCTGTAATAAGGCAGACAGGCTGGATTGGTAGCTGTGTGTGAGATCTCTTTGTTCTGACAGTCCTGTAGTTAGGGTGTGAAGCGAATAAAGGGAGTTTGATTCATTTTTCCCCCGCTGGGTTCATCACAGGCTAAAAGACTGTCTGTATTGCTCAGTCGTGTCCTGCTTTTTTGTGTGTCCAAAATAGCCCTATTAAGTGTCAAAACTTGAGCTGGAGGGAAAAAAAGAAAGCAAAAAAGAGAGAGAAAAATCACCCTCTCTTACCTTTTACACTTTCAGCCCTTTTATTTTTTAGCTTGCTCCTTATTTTCAGAGGAAAAAACAATCACACGAGCAAACAAATGCTAGACACGCTACGCCGCGAGGACAGAAGAACGCCGCATGCAAAGTCAAAGGCCGCGGAGTCCCTCTGTTAATCGCCTCATCAGCGTCGACGGGTCACGCTGCTCTGAAATGATGAGGTGGGGACGTCCTGTGTCCCATCTTGGTCACATTTAGCACTGTATTGACTTCCTGACCCGCTCTTCAGCACACATAACTGAATCCTGAGCCCATCAGAGAGGTCACGTTGCCTGCGCTAAGCGCTAATTGTTGCATTAAATTTCACCCTGTTGGCTGCCATGCCTACTGCCATGTTCATTTCCAGTTAGCCGCTTAGCTCCCGAATGTGATTTCGAGGGCTAATTGGAGATTTGCGGTGTTTCCAATGGTGTCTACGTTTTTCAGCCATATTTATTTACTTGCTTTCTTTTTTATGTGGTTATTGTCCAATCAAATTACCCAGCTGCTCAGTTTGCCTAACACACATCTGCCGGAGTCAGCAGAGCTGCGATTCTTCAGTAGATCTGTCAACATTACCGTAGAATAATAAGGTTCAAGGGCAAATGCTTGAAAGGAGGCATCAGCAAAGCACCGGCAAAGAGATGAAAGCGGTCAAATAACTGCTATGACCACGCTTCTGTGGGAGATCGCGAGTGAGCAGTGAAAAAAAACAACTTTACATGGTGTTTATGAGAAATTTAATTTGTTCTTTTATATGAACATTTCTGACATAAACAATAGCATTTGGCCATTAACACCTAAAACACAAGAAATAAAACTTGGTGTACAATCTTCATTGGTGTACAAACTAAACTATTTTTGATTTGTAATTGGTCTTCATGGTCTTCATGTCTCTGTCACAGTTATGTTGTCGCAAGGAGAACGCAGGAGTCTCAAACTTCCCTTTAACAGTCTTTAATTAGGCAAACGGAGGGGAAAATACAACTTAGGAACAATCGCTGACAAGTAACATAGTATAGAGACGTTAGACCGGACGACAACTAAGGAGCAGACAGGAACTATTGCTGCGTTCAAGTCCTCCCTGGTGAAAAAACCAGCATATGCTGGTTAGGTATGGTTTGATGCTGGTTTATGCTGGTCTTAGCTGGTCATGTTGCTGGTCAAGGGGTAAAACATGGAAAACAAGTCCACAACACTGACACTTACACTTTTACCACCTTAAATTGATCTGTTTTTACTACAATATAATCAAGCAAATGCAACTATTTTGGTGAATTGGTGGTGAATTCCTAGAGGTTTGTACGATCCCATTTGCAAGATTTTTTTCAGTGTTTAACATGATGATAATAGCATGTACAGATGGTCATGTGTGATGATCTGCCTGCTTTAAATCAACTAAAACCCTACAAATACCGTCCGAACGATGATCTGTAACGATAAGGAGGCCTCAGCGCAGCAATACTTTACACACTGGAACAGTAAAAATCTCCAATGCCAAATAGAGTCATTTTCTTTCCCATTCCTTTTCTTAGTTCATCTTCTTTGCTGAAGCAAATGCTAATTTTTCATCCCTAGTGATGCGTACATGTAGCCCACATTGGGGTGAAAGACACCAGTTAATATGGCATCTGATTGCATTCGAGCAAGCTGCGCATGAAAGCCGAGGAAACAGATCTTGCGTGCCTCTCGTTGAGACTCCCGGGATGAATTCCTCTCTGATGTGACCATAATTCTGTGAGCGGCCTAATGTACTCATGTAGTGTAATCTTTCAAACAGCAAGACACAGAATGATCAATTTTTGTCTGAATGTAAGAATGAATTTGAATGTAAGAATGTATTTGAGTTCCATTTTAAGATATAGTGTTTTATGGGTATATAACTTGCATGCTACGCTGATATATGAATGTATAAAAAATGTGTTTGAGAAACTCATTCTGCAGCCATTTACTGCAGTATTCGTATCAGCATGTTTAATGTCCCTCCTAATAAGTTTTTCTTTCATCTCTTTCAGTGGCTCACAGAGCTCATAAAATTGGTTTGAAAGAATATCTGACTGTTTGTGGAAAACCAAATGACTATTGATCTCATGACCCAAGAGAGAGAAAGAGACGAGATGTTTTTCAGTGTTTGAAAGTCTACTGTAAGAGTCGGTGCCACCTGCAACCCCGTGTTTTCAGCAATACGTACAGGCTTTCATTACTTTTCCATTCACCATTTCAAAGGGTTTATGAATTGTTGGACTTCTTTGAACAATTTGTTTAGTGACTTCGCTGACTTTTCGCTGATTTTGCGCCCTCTGAAACTCACAAAAGCTGTCGCAGTAAACGGAATTGTAAAATAAATAGTGCCGGCCATTGATACTGATTGGTCGATAGCTGTGCTATATGTAATTAGGATAAAGCATGGCTATGATCGCTTCACCAAACACCCTGTAATGACACCTCACACCTGTGTTGGGACACCTGACCATTACACCAACAGAGACATTAATGACATTCAAAATATAGACATTAATATGGAGTCAGTCCACCTTTTGCAGCTGTAACAGCTTCTATTCTTCTGTGAAAGATTTTGGAGAGTTTCTGTGGGAATTTTTGTCCAATTCATCCAGTAGATCATTTGTGAGGTCAGACACTGGTCTCAATCTCTGTTCCAGTTCATCACAAAGTCATGCTGGAATAGAAAGGCCTTCTCAAAACAGTTCCCTCAAAGTTGGAAACATAGCTTTGTCCAAAATGTCGAGCCCAGCCCCATATCATTATCCTCCTCTACCAAACTTTACAATATAGTCAGGAAGGTAGCATTTTCCAAACTCATACTTGCCCACAACAGAGAAGTGAGATTGGCCGCTCCACAGAACAGGTTTCCACTGCTCCAGAGTCCAGTATCTGTGTGTTTTAGACAATTTGTCATTGTACTTGATGTGAGGTTTGCATGCAGCTGCTCAGCCTGGAAACCTATTCCATGAAGCTCCAGTGCACAGTTTTGTGCTGACATTAATGCCAGTGGAAGTTTGGAACTCTTCAGCTTGGAATCAGCACTGTGTTGGTGACTTTTACGCACCAGCTGGGTTGTTGCTGTTTCTAGTCATTTCCACTTTCCTTCCAGTAGACTGTGGAATATCTAGCAGGGATGAAATTGCACAAACTGACCTATTGTAAAGGTGACTTCCTGTCACAGCACCATGCTTGAATTCACTGAGCTCTTCAGAACAACCCATTTTTTCACCAGTGTGTGTGTAAACACTGACTTCATGGCGATGCGCTTGATTTTATACACCAGTGGCAATGGGTCTGATTGAAACACCTGAAATCAATAATTAAGAGGTGCGTCTCTATATTTTTGCCTGTATAGTGTACGTTGATGTGTGCATGTGTGGAAACCCACAGAGAGTCTCTTTATTTAAAAAAATTCTTTTTCAGGTACGGTAGTTTTTTTTTTTTTTCAGTTCAGTTTAATCTTCATAAGGGGTGTTTAATTATTTGCATCACTCCACTTTTTGCACTTTCAGTTCCAGGCCACAGAAGTGTTGGTGCTTCATTCCATGATGTAATGTAGAGTTTAATATTTCCAGTTATCCTTAATAGATCCATTGACAATTCTTTTATTATATATATGTACAGATATTTTCTTATACACACATTCTTATACACACGAAAAAGGGTTTAAGCATAAAAACAATAATTGTAATACTGCTTTAAATTGTTGTTTTTCCAAAAAAATATTAAAACAAGTTTTCTGTTTAATTTAATTAGTTTTTGTTTTTGTGAGCAAATTTCCTAATTTACAGAAGACACCCACTAAAATGTCATTCAGTCTTGTAACAATCTTGTCAGGCATATTTACAACAAAAATCAATTTATGACATATTAAAAGACAAATTACTTTCACCCCAAATACTAATTAGCTGTAATTATACATTCTTTTTTGCTCATCTGTCAGTAGGAATTTTTTACTCATTTAAAACAGAATTAATTTTAATATGCTCCCTTATACTTGTATGCATTTTAATATGTACAAGTCAGAATAAGCAAGAATTTTTACATAAATATTGTTTTACACTGAATGACAATGTAACAATGTAACTAAATTTTGACACTTTGTTTTCCAAAAACTGATTTGAAACCTTAAAAGTAGACACTTTACTTGCATTTAATGTGCTTTCTATGGACATAAAATCACTTTTGTAAATTTCTTTTGACGTGAACATCTTAATGTCTTTGATCCTTATGCCTTTAATTTTTCATTTATTTTTGGCATTTTTTGCCTTTTATTGCGACAGTAATGAGACAGGAAGTCGGAGAGAACGGGGGGCGGGATCGGAAAAGTTCCGCGAGCCAGGACTCCAACTCGGGACGCCCAAAGCGTAACGGCGCTGTATGTCAGTGGCTATTGGCGCCGACATATCAGTCTTTATTACTTATTACGTTCCAATGAAAAAGGCATGATGTGTATCATGTTATTGCGAGGTTATTTTATTCATTTGATTTGCTGTGAAAATGTTGTGAAGTGATTTGTTATGAAGGACGAAGATCAGGAAGAGCAAAAATTGAAGCGTTTGGCAAGAAGACAATCGACAATCAAAAACTGAGACGGATGATATGAGACGTTATGAATCTTTTTTAATAAAAGCTGTTTGGAGTCAAACAGGGTGGTTGTGAAGGAGGACTCCTCTCTCTGAGCTTTCTCTTTTGAGTGCTGATGCCTATCAGAATCATTCGTCCATTTCCAATTCAAATTGGGCCTATCTCTCCCACATCAGAACCATTGATATTCCAATAATTTGTCTGGCACGGAGGGTCTGCTCTATTTTGCTTGTGTAGAAGGATGTGGGTTTGTGTGTGGCTTTACATCAGTGTGTGTGTGTGTGTGTGTGTGGGCTGTAGATTTCATGTTATTAGTATTCAGGGCAGGGACAGAAAAACCCAGGATCCACAGCTTCTTTCTTCATTCCTATGTTCGGCCTGTCCCTGTTTTGTCTTCCTGTGGTTATTATAGAGTTTTCCATTCGTCTAGATTAAGTTAGGTGATATTGGCCACTCTGTAATATTTGTCTTCATCTTTGCTGTGGTAAGAGATTTGTTCTACTCGAATTCTGCAATACCTTTCCATTGTATAACTACAGAAATCACTTTGTTGGTTGAATATGTTACAAAGGCTGCAGAGGAATCTTCTTTCTTACTGTAAATACAGTGTAAAAAAAAAAGTTAAGCTCAATCAAAAGCATATTGTTGCATATTGCTTATGACTATTGTATGTTTTGAAACAGAGGATATTTTAGTGTTTACAGACTGCTCCATTAACATTTACTTAACTTGAACCAAAGCATTCTCAAGGAAATCTATGGGGCAGGAAATTCTGGACAGTTAATGGAAGGACTGGAGATGAAAGCAGTATGTATATATATATATATGAAGCTTGCATTTTTATTTATTCAGCAGCATGTCACAGGTGTTAATGATTTGATCTTGAATTGTGTGTCCCCAAAATATTCTTGTTGTCATATACTAGTAATCTTTCAAAGGGTCATGTTTTGTATTTTGTATTTTTATTGAAGTCAAATGTTTTTCCCTTGACAAACTCCTCCTGCAGATGTTCTAGTTTGTCCCCTTCGTGTTGTCGAGAGATTTCGAGACCTTCGTCCTGACGAGGTGGCCGATCTGTTCACGACCACACAGAGAATAGCTAACGTGATCGAGAAACACTTCCGGGCGTCGTCCCTCACCATCGCCATACAGGTATGATGGGATTCAGCTGATGTACGTCCAGCGTGTTACATTTAATATGATGATCTAGTCTTTTTCAGTGACGATAACACATACTCTTGCATCAGATTCAAAATATATCGTACCAAGTGGCATCTGTAAACAAATACTGTAGGAGCTTTTGCCTATGAGACAAAACTAACTGTTGTCAAGGTCATTTTTGGTGGACATATGACATCAGTTTTCTTTAATTTCACACAGGTGTGCTAAGTAACCGCAGGTGTGGAAAATCACATTGACAATGAACATGTTCCACTAACTTTTGACAGTTTCCAAAGATTTATTTATTTATTTGCATGTAACTTTGTTGTAGAAACCTGCTATACACACAGTCTTCTACATGCTTTCTGTCATCTGATTGATAGTTTATGATACTTACTTGATACTTGATGGTTACTTGATAATCCGTTGCATATTTTTAGAGAAATCGCGTCAAGACGCAAGTATCAAATATGGCACTTCAGGGTTATTTATTAATCTCTCTCTTTCATTATTGCATTGCAATCCATTATATTTTGCCACAAGCAAGCTATAAAAATCTCATTTTATTTTTTTTTGCCATATAAATATCAGCATATGCATTAAATTGCATATTTTTGCTCAGTTTGGCCATCTGGATAAGTCTTTGTGTGTGAGGTCCATATATTCACTACATTATACTATATGAGCCATAAAAGCCTGGTTGGTCAAATATGACATATGATGGGAAACCAACAGCAGCAATAATAACAAAACAAAACAAACAAAACACATGAGAACTGGCTATTTTTTCATATGTCAGGCTTTACACACTAAAATAAATGGCTCTTGGTTTATTATTTGGTTAAATATTTAATAATAATAATAGTTGTTTACTGTATAATGCAGTGGCATTCATAAAAATGACAAGTAAAATTGTAAAAGTCTATGACTTAAGAATTAAGAAGAGCGAGAGAGAGAGAGAAGTCAGTTTCTTTTCTGCTCAGTACTTTGTAACAGATACATTTTGTATGCTAATTTCAAACAGTTACCTATTTCAAAACACAAAAACCAACAAAAGAAAATCATTTCATTTATCAGACAAAAGAGAATAATCAATATCCTTTGCTGCAGGAGTTGATATGAGATTAGATTGACTTGCTTTCATGAAATAGTGAAAGGCTGTTCTACAGATCTACTTTCCAAAAAGGTGATGCATCTGAGGTGTTTAATTTTCATGTGGAAATGAAAAACAGGAGAATACTGAATAAATATTTTAACTTTTGCACTTGTGTAAGACCTGCAAAGCAATTTGCCGTGCAGAAAATAATTTGTATTATTATTATTGTTATTATTGCTCATTTAATTTGCATTGCATATAATGCTAAATGATAAACCTACTTTATATATTATTTGTTCTTTGTTATTTAACTAAACTATTAACTATATTTATATTTAGTTGAATATTTCTGAAGTTAAAGTGTAATTTAAGCGTGGCTCAAAAGCATTAAGAAAAGAAACGAGACACTTTGACATTCACATAGTCACGTGAAAGTGCAGCGATTCATTTGAAATTAAAATGCTCCTGAATTATTGACAGAGGTATTCCTGAATTCCCAACTAATTATCTGCTTCTGTTCCCAATAGGACGGACCTGAGGCGGGACAGACGGTGAAGGTAGGGTCTTAATAAGTGCTCCCTCTAAATTTATCATGAGGCTTCTGTGACACTTATCTTGTATTAAATAATAATTGTATTTCATTTACAGTCCTAAACCCTTTGAGCATGTCAATTATGCATGTGTCTGGTTTAAAATGCTCCGTCCATATCTTGTGGGCATCGTGACGCCGACTGGCTTTGAGACGGCTGACTGCACGTTCAGAAAGTTCCTGTGTTTCTGACTTTGCCCAGAGCTGCGCTCGCGGCCACTGGTGAAGTGTGGAGATCTCGTCTGAATTTCCTTTCCTCCAGTGCCTGCTTTCAAATGATCTTTCTTGCTACCTGTGAGAAAGTGCAGCAGACGTGTCTAATAGACTTTGTACATTTATAGCAACATTTAGTTGAGAACCAGTGTTAATTTTGTATCCTTTTTCACTTGAAAATTGGACCGTTTTTCTGAGTGAAACAGTCAGCTATAAAAAATGTAGCATGGAACGGTTGAGTAAAATATTACACTTTGATGACAAACAATGCTACAAAGACGGGCTTTCACAATTAATAATGCGCACTGATGAATCATGCACAGTGAGACCAGGGACGTTTATTAAGAACAAAACAAATGACGACAACCTTTTGTCTGTCCCCGCACAGCCCGAGCAGCTCCGCCGGTGATTTTGAGTGATTTCTGTGGCCTTTCCACATTTGCTGCACTACTTTGTGCACATTATCTAATTGAATACATCAGTTACATTGTCTTTCATGTGTGAAGTCATATTTAATTGCATGTGGTAAGGCGTATTAATTATGCATGTATAGCAGCTTCCACGAGAGCAGTCTGGCTGTGGCCTGAGGTGTGGAGCTGTATTAAAATGGCAGTAGTGTTAATTATGTTAATTGCGGTGGGACTGGACTGAATTCCAATGCCTCTTGACAGAATTCCAATATGTGGAACATGAGCAACCCATTCTTCTTTGAACAGCAGGGCAAGTTACTTTCAGTCAGTGAATCGGCTTAAAAATGACAAACTCCATCAGCGTTTCTCCCCTCTTATAAACATCTTTCAGTTTTTTTTTTTTTGGAAATTTGTGAAGTCACTTTAATCACAGCCAAAAATTGGCTTTTCATTGGAGTGTTATTATAGAGGTCTTAAAATAAATAAGTGGCATGTTTTCCTCAGTCGGAGCAACAGCTCTTCAGAAAATGAAAGAGCTGTTAGGATTTCTTCTCCTTAACAAGCACGTTTAAGTCAATATCACAGTATTTCTCTGATGGGCACCCATTTAAAGGCTTGGATTTGCACTGATATTCATCAGTATTTGTGACGTCTGCGTGCCCAGTGTTCTTGAAGAGAGGTCAGGTTTTGCGGAACGCGACGACCGCTGAAGGCTTATTATCACAGCCTCTATAATCAGCTTTCATTACAGACTGAATGTTTAAAGCTAAGATTTCTTTACAGAAGGAAAGTTATAGCAAAAGACTTTAAGAAAGTCCCTTCAGATGCCACCCGTAGTGGATGTCATTTTAGTTTTTGAGAAACACAGACTGGGCTGTGTTTCCCAAAAGCAATCATGGTCGCAAATTCCATCGTCACCAATTCGCTTGTTAAGTCTGACGTCAAGCGTCACGTCTTCCGCGACTTCCTGGTTCCAAGCGCTCTATCAGATGACACGAGAAAACAACAAACGGTACTAATTATCAGTGTTGGGGAAAGTTACTTTTAAAAGTAATGCATTACAATATTGCGTTACTTCCTAAAAAATGTAACTAATTACTTTTTTATGAAAAGTAATGTGTTACACTACTTGCGTTACTTTTAAAATCCGGAGAGGGCTTGCTTATTTTTAATATAAAAGTTATATTTTCAGCAAATGTATAAGCCTTTTACACTAAAGTGAAATGAATCAGCCTCAGGCTGAAGGAAAAGTAAATTCATGTCTGTACAGTAGAACACAGAAAAAGAAAGTTCAACACACACACACACACAAAAAAATAAATAATGAAGCACAAATGTTAGTTTATCTAAAGTAATTTTTCTTATTAGTATGGTTGAACTGGATCGTCAAAGATCAGCAGCAAATACATTGGTTAACAAAATGGGATTAAATAAATAAAGGATATTTGTGTTATTTAACATTTAATTATTGCAGGTTTGCATCTTGCAGTTTTAATTCATTTTGATGAAGACTGAATCTGTTTTTTTGGATGTTCACATTTAGTCTAGAACTAAAGTATTATCATACACACAGCGCACACAACGCCTCTGTGCTTCTGATTTCTCTCAACATGGGGACAGGAGACTAGTCAGTCAATAAATAGGGAAAAAAAGTAACTGGCGTTACTCAGATATTTTCTTGTAAATGAAAAAGTTACTTTACTAGTTACTTTAAAAATGTAATCTGATTACGTAACTCATGTATCACCCCCAACACTGCTAATTATACACTCACAATGTGATATAATACTACCAAAAAATGATACCCGTAAAAAACATACTGACATCCCAGTGAAATACAGTGAAAATATAAATATAAATAAATAAAAATCAAAGTTATTTGTGTTTGGGACACTTTGAGCACAGAGACTGTAGTTTGAAAACGTTTAGTTTCAATGTTTAATATGAATAAACAGTGCTCATAAACGGCCGCTGAGATAGTATTATCAAGTGAAATGAGTTGGGGTTTGGATCTGCAAACAGCGTTTGTTGGTGCATTCAATGAACGCATTACGCCATCACTTAACAAGCCCATTGAGATCAGTGGAACTAACGACCATAGTTAGCTAACGATGCTTTTGGGAAACGTACCCCTGTTTGAGAGACTGTAAATTTCATGAACAAAAAAAAGTATGAAGCACTGTTCACAAAGATGTAATTTCAAGCCAGTCAGCTGTTTATTGGTCAACGTGGTGAATTCACGTGAACGACTGAATGTGATGTGAAATCTGAAATCAACCACATATTCACCCCCATTTTTTGTCATCAATTCAAGTCTTTCGAAACTTGACTTTTTGTCTTCTATTGCAAGAGTTCAAACAAGTGACTCATTATGACTTTTGTCTTTTTTAATGCAGTCCAAACTCGAAATATTGGAGAGAGTTGTTTCTTGTACAGCATGTTTCCTAAATGTCTGTAAACACATTATGGCTTTTCTCTTATGAAAATGAACCATGGTTTTACTACAGATAAAACCAAAAGAACATGGTTACTATACTTAAACCGTGGTAACTATGAATTAGCCATGGTTTTGGTATTCTAACCATAATTTAACCATGGTATTTGTAGTAAAACTGTGGTTTTATAAATAGTAATCAATACACCAAAAAACATGGAAAATATGCTTTTACTTTATAATCAAACTATCAAACTCAAACTAAGTGTATGCGTTCTAAATTATTTTCAGTGTTTACAATTAATTGTAATTTGTCATCCAGTTTTATTTTGCTGTAATTCATATCTTAGTCTTAAGTCTTGCGTTGATTTTGCTGTGTCTTATTTGTAAGGAGCAAATTATGAATAAGTTATTTCAGGGGAGGGAAAAAGATATTTACAGGAAAAGGAAACAACAACAACGACAAGCTGCTAATTACATTTCCTTGATCTTCTCACTTACCCACATTCATCTGTGGCAAATTGGCATGACTGAAGTCATTATATTGGTTTTCTCAAGGTCACGTGACTCATCAGGATGGGTTTGTGCAAATACAGCTGGATACACACTGAGACCCTTGACACCGACTAAACATCCCCTCAGAATTAAGAGGATCAAATGAAAATGCAGCCATTGGCAGTAATGATTATTGTATTTTATTTTATTTTGTAGTTATTGTAGATTTCAAATGTTACAGTTTATTTTCACTGAGAGTCTTCCAAAACAATTCAAAATTCTATTGGCTTGGAAAGGGTGTTTTTAAGCACAAAAAAGTGCATAAAAGAGCAAAAACAGGGAAAAGGATGTTGGGCAGCACCATAAATATTCACTAGTGCTTAATGGATGGGTTTGGAGGCTGTTGGTCCTCCTGTCTATTTGTTGGTGTTGTTAATGTTGCTTTTTCCCCTCCGTCTCATCTCCCTCATGCTCATTAGCCCCACACAGCACGCTGGGAACATCAATCCTCCCCAGCAGAGAAAAACAGCATCGCTATCATTCGATTAATGGCAATGCTCGAGTTCCAGCGCGCTGCCAAAGACCCGTTCTAAATCACTACCTCTGCCCACGACGGCCCCGCGGATTGGAATTGAGGTCGGTTCGTTTCGCCGAGGTTTCCAGAGCTCCTCCGTGGTTACGTTTGCCTGTTGCAGTCGATCTGGGATGAAGACGGTTCATCCGAAGCCGATAGTCGAGATTTTAATTCAGCGCAGAGGCCAGCTGCCATCTTGCCTGACCAGTTTCTAAATCATGTATAAAATAAGCACCATGAATTATTGATTGGCCTAAAGTCTCGCAGTCAGGACAGTTTAGAGGCTGATTTGATGTGCCTTGAAAAATGCCCCCAAACAGAGCCGGTGTAAAATGGCGGAAAAACGATTGCGACTTCTCCCCGCGGAGCCTCTTTTAATCTTTATTTTTATTTGCCAATTTAATAACTCAAGCTATTTTTCCGACGATGTGTGCTCGCAATAAGATGGTGTAGATTGTCAATACAAAAGTGGTCAAAGAGAAATGGATTTTAGTGTTTGTTGTTGTTTTTTTCCCAAAATGGATGAACCCAGTGACCACAAAGCAGTGCGTTCCTTTAAAAATATGCTTTAGTAAAATTATTAATTATTATAAACACGCATGCATACCTGTTTAGAATAATGAATCATTTTTAATGTTCTGAACACCAGTTTCCTTGCTCACCAAGGCTGCATTTATTTGATCAAAATACACAGTTAAAACAGTAATATTGTGAAATATATATTATAACTTGAAACAACTATTTTTTATTTTAATATACGTAAATTCAACTATTATTAGCACTCAACTATTATTAATTATTATATAGTTATATAATTAATGATTATTAATTATTAATAATGTTTTTTTTTTCTCCCTGATTATGTGATAGTAAAGACTGGCGATTAAAATTTTGCTTTATTCTCACAAGAAAAAAATACTACTACTAATAATTAAATAAATAAATAAATAAATAAATTTTATATATGTTTTAATGTCTTAATGTTTCACAATATTGCAATTTTTTGTGTTTTTATAAATTTTTAACATTAATAAAAAAAACATATTTTTAAAAATAAAAAACATAATTCTTCCGAACATTTGCCCACAGTGAGTATAAATCTTGCTATATTTTAAGAGATGTATTACATGTCGTTAACATAAATAAACAAACAAACAAATAAATAAATAAATAAAGAAAGAAAAGATTTATATTTATATTTATGTATTTGTTTGTTTTTTAGTTAGATTATGGGTAATATACTGTTCAGTGAGTTGTACAACAGTTATACACTATAAATCATAATGCATTATGGCTATGAGTAAAGAAAAAAATATTTGCTAAAATTCGGACTGCAGTATATATGGGTAGTAGGAAGTACATTTTTGGCACAAGAAGCATCAGTCCTTATTAAAAATAGTACATATTTGTGGACCCTTAAAAAAAGGGGGTGGAGGGGGGAGACATTCTTAAACCAAGAAGCACACTTTCCATAATTTATAAACTAATTTCAAACATGGAGTTACTCAGAATTAGAGCCCTGCCTAGTTGTTTTATGAAAACAGATTATGGCTTGCATATAGCACATCTGCTATGCTAAAGCATCGGCTCCATTCATCACTCACATTATTGCAATCAGGTGCTCGGTGCCGGCAGTACGAGGAGGACAAAAAAATGGATCTATGATTGAATAAAGGAGCAGCACTCTATAGAAACGAATACATTTTTACTAACCTCTCTGCCTGGAGCTATATGAAGACAGAAGACAGATCTAAGTATTCATATGGTGAAATTGGGTTTCCGTATACTCTATCTAGCAGAAAACCGGGGAGTGACTTAGGAATTCAGTCATTTGTCTTGCTTTGGATGGTTATTTATCTCGCCTGCAGTGTGTGATGCTTCTGAGTTAAAGAAAACTCCTCAGCATATTCATCATTAGCAGCATAACTGAGTTGTGTTTGGACTCTTCTCAACAACGGCTTGCCATTTGTGACGGATCTCTAACTTGTTCCATCATCATTTGTGAGCGAGGATGTCCGTGTTCTAAGGTTTTCAGGTTCTGAAGTGTTGTTTGCTTTTCTGATCTCCATTAGGCTGTACCGACAGACAGTTTTGAGACTATTTTTGCTGGTTATTTTGGACTGAGAGATACACACATTGTGTTCCAGTTATTATCATTATCTTGTTGTTGTGCTTTGTCCATGAGAAAACATATCCACAAAATGTGTCTCACTGTATGATTGTAGCTCGGCTGGTGTGCACACACCTGTCCAGAGGTCTTGTTATTATTGCATTTACATTGATCAAATAGCCTCTTTCTGCAGCCCTGCCAAATGTGGACCTTTTACCAAATGCTTTTACCAAATGTGTTATGAGACACATCCGGGCCTGCATGAAAAATGCTCAGGTAAAATAGAATGTGTGCTGTTTTGGCCAAGGGATTAAAAAAAAAAATGGTGACAGAAACAAAAGAACACACTTTGAATTCTGAGAACAAATTCAGAACTGCAAGATGTAAATTCTGAATTTTGAATCTCGCAATTTATATTTTTTCCCTAAAATTTTGAATTAATATCTCTCAATTAAAAAGAAAGAAAAAAGTGAGATATAAGGTTGCTATTTATTTTTTTATTCCATTATTATGTGGCTAAAATGGGCCTCTGTAATGCTGCACTTTTAGTACAATTATAATTATACTGTTTCAAAAATTTCAGCTTGGCAGTTTTTTTTTTTTTTTTTTTTTTTTTTTTTTCCTGACGTTGCTAATCAGCATATTATCAAATTCGGCTTTGATCACAGCAATTTTAGTTTTTAAAAACACTGAAATAGAAAACAGTGATTTTAAATTGTAATAATAATTCATAACATTTTTTTCACTTTTTTGATCAAATAAATGCAGCATAAATGCAAAAAGATGCCTAAATAAATAAATAATTTTACTGACCCCAAACTTTTGAGTGGTAGTGTATAATAATAGTTGTCAAATTATCAGTTTAAATAAATAAATAAATAAATAAAAGGTCATTAGGTAATACCACTCTGGACTTCCAAAATGGTCTTGGTTTATTTTGTTGTCTGGATATGTTTGTCATGTTCACATTTTTTTTCCATCATTCTTGCAAACTGTTCATAAACCCCTAAAATGAACTGGCAGAGCCATACTCTTTTTTTTTTTTTTTTTTTTTTTTTTCGTACTTTTTTTTTTTTTGTTTTTTTTTTTTTTTTTTTTTTTTTTGGACTGAGCTCTTTGCAATGTTTTCTGAGATTGTCTTACATTTGGCCAAAAATGAGGTATATTAGAGGCATCACAATTCAGTACCTATAATTTTGAGATGGTATTTGTGTCGCCAGCGTGTCTGTAATGGCCTGAAATGCTTTGCAGCAAGGCAGTATACTAAGTTTTGAGGCAGTGTAATGCTGCCGGATGACTCCGGGAAAGACGTCTGTGCCTCTAATAGGTAGTTTAAGCTGTGAGCCTCCGTTGCTTTTGACCCCCTGTGTCTTAATTGGAGGCCAGCTGTTGGTGACAAAATGCATTTGTCTACTTGTCTGACTGGATTGAACCTAAACAATATAAATAGCAGCGTGGCCATTTTGCACATTTGTTCGTCGTCAGAAGCTAATTAAAAGACATCTGTTTTAATTAGAAAAGCGGCACTTTACAAACCTTTTATTCCAGTAGAAGTTGGTTGCAGCTGCAGATTATTTTCCTTTGTGGAAATCAGGCTTGAAGAAAGGTATTGTACGTTTATAAGGTTGGTTGCAAACTAAATTACCAACTCGATGAGTTGTGAGACGACGTTCACCTCGTTCAACCGTATGTCTTCAACCATTGAGGAAAACATGTTTTAGAACAGCATGAGAGTAAGTAAATGATGACAGGATTTTAATTTGGGGATGAAATAGTTCTTTAACATGGTCTGTTACTTGAATTTTGCTGTTTAAATACTTCAGATGAAACAAGGCTAATAAGATCATGTGCAGGGTAATCCACAGTCTTTGTCATGTAATGTGAGTTAGAATAAATGTCAGACTCTGACCCCAAAGTCTGGTCCGTATTTCGCTGCGGCTTGTCACGTTGCTCCTAAAATCACCCATTTTATCCTTCCAATTTTCTGCACTATTCAGTTGGTGGCCCTTTGCCACTCGCTCTGGTCTGCTGAGCTTTCCTTCTCCATGCTAAAAAGTCTTCTTGATGAAATGGTTTGGTGTGTGTGTGCTGTGTTTCTTCACACTTTCCTCAAGGTAGATGAGTTTAATAATGCAGACATTATGCAAATGCACTCATTAAATAGAAAATGCATTGCAACAAAGCAGATGCCTCCAAACATGTTATCTTGTTTGTAACATTTATAAATACTTATTCACCAAGCCTGAGCTGTTTATCACAACAGACTAATGAAAAATGAATTAAAAAGCACCGTAATTAGGTTATTGCACTCTGGTAGAGTTCAGCACGATGCAAAAACCACCAAAGAGTTGACGATTTGGACGGCAGATGATAATGTTGTTTGTTTATCTGTGGTTTTGATTTATGTCGGGCTAAAGATAGGCTCTTGCTGACTAGACGAAATAATCAGAATGGGCTTTGTCATCGAATCATGTTCGTTTAAACTTTACGTGATTTTTTTTCAAAGAGACACCAGTCGTATCGTCATTGTACCTGCTCTTTTATTTCTCCAGGTTTTTATGTATGCTGTCCACGTTACGCTGTCACGTCACTTGTCTTCACGCAAAAAGCTCTGATACATTAATAGCGAATGATCACACATTACAAAACTACAGGGGAAGGATGGTGACAGGCCTCCATTTTACTGTCTTGATGTGTGACTTTGATTTTTTTTTTTAAATACTTTTAAATATCTTTTACTGAGAACTTCAAAGGACGGCGACAGTTTTACATCTCTATTTGCATCTCCTTTTCCCCGCCTTTTGTTAAGCTGTCGACTAGAAATTCCAGTGAAACCAGTACCTTTCCATTTTTGCACGTCAAATGTGACAAGCAAGGCAAACATATGGATTGGCTATAATATAATTTATAAGCAAGTTTTTAATTGTAATACCACATTAAATTTTTTCCAGGTTTCTGTGTGATAGAGAAAGACTTTGAAAACCCTTTGTGATCGGAATGCACACAAATACTGATCTAGAGACTGAATTGTTCAAATAATATTTTTAATCTTCACAAAAATGCTAAGAATTATCCACATCTGACCTTTCATTGATGGCTCAATGAAAAATAGGAATCCTCACAATAATAAAACAAACAAGCAAATGTATATTTATTCAAGTCTAGCCTTTGAATTATGTGCCAAGTTATTGGGAATTGTATTCATGCATTTGATTTTTTGAACCTGTACTGTATTCAACAACAGGTTAGATTGAGTTATTTTAACAATCAATCCAAGCACAGGAAACCCAGGAAAACATCAAAAAAAAAGATTCTTCTTGCACATTTCGCAACACTTGAAATATGAAATGTCCAGAGTGTGGCGCTAAAAACCTGTTTAGTTTTATCACAAACGAATGTGATTATAGCAAAATTTTATTAAGTTGGTTGTTTTATGTATCGCAGCAGTTTGGAGATGAAATGTCCAGTGAGTGATGCTAGAAAGGTAATAATAACGGAAATAACATATAACCTACACTAAACCCTATCCTAATCCTAACTGCTAGTGTTAAGAAAAGCAAACATGAGATAAAATGCTATGTAACCTTACTTCTACAAGTCTTTGAAACCCACTTTTATGACTCTTGTTTCACAGGACTCGTAACCGAGTGCTCTGCATTGCAAATTCAGTGTTGTACCAGGAGCGCTACCAAGCAAGTTTACATTTGAAGCTGGTTATGTGATGGAAACATTAAAATGTTTATTAGTTTATTAAAATGTGTATTAGTTTACAAATCATGCACTATGGTAAAAGCACTTTGGGTCATAGCACAGCACTGTACAACGAGCCACGCAAAATTACTCTTTATTAACTGGTAACACTAATCTGGCCCTGTAATAAAAATGTGTGTGAAAGGAATCAAATTCATTGTTGTTTTACTGTCTGTAGTGTTTATTTCAGATAGAAATCCTTAATTAGAATTTAAAGACATATTTTACATTTTGAACGCATGTTGAATGTACACATATTAAACTATTAAAATGTTTTAAAATATATATTTTCATTTTTTTAAATAATAAATTAATATTTCTTTAATAATATGTTTTATTTAATTTTATTTAAATTTATTTATTTATTTTTTTTATTTTTTAATTTTTATTTTATTTGAACACATATCATATGTTCATGTTTCCTTAACATCATGTTTTTTAGGGAGTTGCACCGCATGACATTTTACAACCATAACTAACCCATATCTGATATTTTTGGAGACTCATTGACTGTACAGGGCCTGCAGGGATCTTTTCTATGTTATAATTTTCCTTCGCATGTTGGTTGCATCCCTTGACTTTGCTGGTCGTACCATATGACTTTACTAAATAAATATATAACAAATATAACAAACATTGTCCCAGATAATGCATCCAGCAGTCCCAAAACAAAAAAAGATAATGCACAAAAAGGGCTTGAAAGGACTGCAAATATGTTGGCTAGGCACTGTATACACAAAACCAAATGTTTTGTTCATTAAAACGGAGCGTGTTCTACTGGGACTCAAATTACGTTGCTAATGTGCACCGAAGGAAAGCACAATTTTACAAACTAACCGTGCAGATGGCCAAGTTTGTGACAGCATATTGCAGAAGGGAATACGCTGAGGACATCTGACAAAGTCAATTTAAGTTTTAAAAGCCTAAAAAGAAGTAGTCTTAGAGGTTTACGAATGCACGCTCGGTGGAATTTACAGTAACTCTTGCATGATTTAAGAGAAGTTAACACTGAAAAGCTGCCAAAAGACTGTGTTGTAATGAAGGAAGTGATACGGAGGGCGGTAGAGCGTACCTGTTCTTACTTTCTCTGACAGTGACCTCAGCTTTGCTGAATGAACGATTTTTGCCATTAACGTTCCTCTGTTCCTCTTTTAATTACAGCATGTCCATGTTCACGTGCTGCCGAGGAAGACTGGAGACTTCGAGAAGAATGACAGCATCTATGACGAGGTGAGGTTCGAGTGTCAAACATGTTCCAGTTCATGTAATACATAGTGTCACATATGCTCTATCAGTACAATTAACTACATTCTGTCATCATGCAAATCTAGATTTTTTAGTTCTTAAAGGGACAGCTCACCCCGAAATCAATATTATGTCATTCCAAACATATATCATGCAGTGTAATCCTTCCAAGTGTTTTATTTCCTGATTTTTTTTTTCACTCTGACATTTAACATGTAACTGAAGTATGTTCTTACTAACGCTAGCCTGAATATCAGCAGGTTCATATGAATATTCCACTCAACCCATTTATAAGCCTTGCTTTTTTAATTCCCAAAAGTGCTTGGAGAGAAATGAAGGGCCTCATCAACAGTGCTCGACCGGTGCATGATAAATTAGCTTGTTTTTAATTTGCATGTGGTCATGAGGGTTATTGTGGAGTTTTGCTGTATATATTTTCAGCGTCCTGCACTGCAAATGAGTGAGTTTTTTTTTCTCTCCCTCCGAGTCGTTTTTGTCCTCCTATAAATAATGAGTGAGGGCTGTCCCCCTTTACCTTACACTGTTAAATGTTTTATAAGCTAAACTAGACGCATTTACTCTCTCATAAAGCCTATTTAAGAGGCGACGAGTTTTAGCATCCCACTGCTGCTGAAGATTAGCGAAGAAATGTTTTTCAAGCAGGTCCGTGCTAAGCCCCGTTTCTTGCTGTAGTAATGGTAAATGGCAGGAGAGTGGGCGTTGTGCTCGTATGAAGGGTCGTAATGTCACATTTCAAGCCAAAGGTTTTTCGTGGACATTTCATTTTGCGCTGATGTGTGAAATGATAAGTAAAAGCATGAACTAATTATCTAGAACATGACAATTCAGCTTGCTTTTTCTCTGGCTATTTATGGGGCAATCTTGTCAAGAAAGTCTTGGTCATATTTCACTGCAAAATCAAACAAAAAGAAGATATATTTTAACTCCAAGAAAATGAAATCTATATTTTTTTTTTCTTTGCTTCATGACATTATTTTCATTGTCATAATTTAAAGGGAAAGGAAAAAAGAAATTAATTAATAATAATAATAATAATAATAATAATAATAATAATAATAATAATAATTAAACAGTATGCATGTATGTATTTACATAGAATTGTAAAAATTATATATATATGTATATATATATATATATATATATATTATTTATTTATTTATTTTGACAAATAATAATTTAAGCAGCAGTTTGTTTGTTTGTCTCTTTGTTTGCTTGTTTTGACTTTTGAGTTAAACAGAATGAGATCTGGACACGTGTTTACCACGTACAATATAATGAATCATGAATTACCCAGAATACAAAAACAAATAAGAGCTTTTTAACCAATTATTAACAAATTATTACAGCTGTAGAAAAGAAAAGAGTTTACATTGATAAATGACGTCACACTCAGTATTAGTGAAAGTGCAGTTTTAAAGATGCTATTACCTTCATCATAACAATTATGTTGTGAAAGTGAATACTTACTGTAAATCACAAATCATGATAATATGTGTTCAAAAAGAACTGTCAAAACAATACAAATAAAAATGAACTGAACGGAATGTCAACAGGAAAACATTAAACCTTGAAATCTAACAAAAAGCATACATTCGTTTGCTGTTTGTGGAACACCAGTGTTCCTTCACTGAGTTTACTGTATATTTTAACCATATGGTAATGTTGGTAAGACCGACATGACTAAATTTTGTCCAAAAATGGCAACAGCTTCTGCACAAAGATAAGAGCATAAATCCACATCCTCGCTCATATGTGTGTAGAATGATCTCCTTAGGATGAATCGCTTGTCTTGCAGCATTCCTCATTTTTATAAGTCGCTTTAGATAAAAGTGTCTGCATAAGAAATCAGTGCTGGGGATTGGGGAGTATCTAACTACAAGTAGCAATGCAACATACTAAACTAATATTTATTACACGCTGATTCATCACAGTAACTTAACTAACCTGTTTTTCGAATCGGACTACGCTGGTCGCTTTTTGTTTTTGCGTGCAGCCTACAAGAGCAGCTCAGCAGATGGGAGAGTTCTCGCTTGTATGTTATGGAGCAAATTATAGCAATTACTCTTTGCAGTTCTGCAAAGAGACTTTAACATCTGTGCTTTGAAAGAAATATTTACGTGCAAGTCGATGACTATTTTCGTTCAGGCCTTAAGTGAAGTCTTCTGAGCTTCCACTTCTTCAGTTGTGCACAGGCCTTTTTCCAAACACAGGCTCCACATCTTGAGCCGTCACAGTTAGGGTGTTTATCCGGCGCGGTTAACAATGGGACTCCGGCGTGCGGTTTTATTTGTCACTTTATTGAGACAATGTGACATGCTACAGTAGACTCCTGCGGTGTGGTCATAAAGAGCCTGACAGCTCCTGTGTGAAAGATACAGTCTTTGTGCTCCCGCTCTGTCTGATGTACCTGATGGCATTTCCACTTTCTTTTGCAGTGTCACCCTGACAAAGAAAAGACTATCGCTGCTTATCATACGTGTTTTGTCACGATTTTTCTTCCCTTCACTCCTTCCCTTTATTGCCTTCTTTATATTTTTCTCTTTTAATTTTCTTGTCAGTCAATCGAATGCCAGCAGAAGGCAGTTTATTCTCCTTTCAAACCTCTTTAAAAGGATAGTTTGCCCAGAACTAAAACTTCTAGCATTATTTGCTTGCACTCGAATCATTCCAAACCTGATTTATTTATTTTAAATTTTGGAGAGTTGTGATGGCCGCTCTTTATTTATGCAATCTCAATGAATAGAAACTGGGGCCTTCGAGTTTCTAAAAGGACACAAAACACTATTCAACTATCATAAAATGCATATGAATCGTGCTCTATATTCAGAGTTTTCTCCTTTGTGCGAGGAGAAACTGAATATATAAGTTATTCTCTAATAGTCTTAAGCTGTTAACTGCTGCAAGCAGATCAAGTCATTCAATCATGAAAAAAATCATTCAGACCAATTTGACTGAATGAGGACGTATTACATGAACTCTCATGCACATGTCTGTGGATAAAAACTTTAACTTCAGTCATATGGATTAAAAAAACTACAGTGTATATCATGCACAAGCGGAGATGGTCACTCGAGTCACATTTTAATAGACTGCAGACTCGACTCGACAAGAAAGGAATATTTTAAACATTAACGACTGGTATCATGAAAAAAGATTTCTATGCCTTCACTATATCTGCGTCACATATTTCCTTGTTGATGTAGATGGGACTCTCATCATAGTATTTAATGAAGTCTATCTGGTGCAAATAATTATGGAAAACAAAACGTGTGGGTTTATACATGATTCGATAAACAAGAATTAATCTTATGTGAAATTTTAGATTCACAAATGAAATGAGTTCAAACAAAGCCACAGCAGAACTGTGTTTTGTTCCTAAATTAATCTACATTATGTTTCTGAATGAATCGAGTCAATGATTCAGTGAGCAATTCATAAAAACACTTGCTTTGTTTTCCAAATTAAATGAATCATTTGTTTGAAGGAATCGGTTGAAGGAATGACTGAATGACTCTCTCACTCATTTAGACGGCGACTTGCCGCCACCTACTGGAGGTTTCAGTTTCATATTTTGTATCATTTAATAAAAAAAAACAAAACATGTTTCAGTACTCATTTAAAACCCATTAATGCCAATGATGCTATGTGGAATCAAAATATTTATTTCTAAAGCAACTTTTTGCATCTAGTGGCTACATCATGGTATCACACATGATTTTGAATATGAACAGGCGTCCTCAAATGAATCATTTTCCATTTGTATCTTGGATTGACTCTAGTTGAGCTAGAATCCTAGTAGGATCCCTGGAACGTATTTTGTCTTTAAAATACAAGCTTGTAAATAAACAAGCTCGGAATTTATTTGCAGCAATTAATGAAATGACTCCAGGCTCGACTCGGGCTCATGAAGTCTCCGAACTGGACTCGGATTTCAGATGAAAGTCTTAATTGACATTTCATGGCAATTTTATGATTCTTTTTATGGTTTTGTGTCCTTGTTGCAATTGCATATGAAAAATCCAGCAGTGCAGTTCTTCTTTTTTTGTGTGTTCTGTTTACATTTGGAACATAGTACGTAATCTGTGAATAATGACAGCATTTTTATTTTTTGGGCGAAATAATACTTTCCTAATTCAAGATTCAAGTTTCAAAACCTGTCACTGCGGCAGAAGCATTAAATGGGATGTTGGCGCTGGACTGATTCCAAGAAACAGGACTTTATTTGTTTGCAGTCTGTCATTTCTCATCCCTAATGTATTAAATGGCCATTTGCTAAATGATGTGTTGAAAGATGCCGCCATGCTCATGAAGAAACAATAAAAACAAAAACATGACTATAGAGGTTCCTGGTTTCATGGAAGGATTTCTAATCTCACCAACTCCATCCTCAGCGTAAAGGTCAGTGGTTTTCCAAGATAAGTGTTGTGACCTTTTTTAATCATGAGAAGAAAAGCAAAAGCGTTGCACTTTAACAGCTGTAAATTTGAAAGAGGGCCGTGAGGTTTTAGGCTTCGAAACCGTAACTTTGAATCATTTTACGCTCCTTAAAGGGTTACGAAACATTAAATGTTTCATGGAATACTATTTTCATCTTCTGGGTTTGAAATCAACTTCACATCCACATCACTGGATTTAACAGATGACAACATTTATTTATGAAACTGTTTTGTGTATGTGTGTGCTTCGTAATGTTACTTGTGATGTTATTTGTAATATTAAAATCCAGTAACAAATCTGAAATCTGACAATTTGGCCTTCAGTTATCTTTCGGATTCACACCATAAAATTCAGCCTTGCGTGAAGTTTTTTTCTTTCTTTTCTTTTTGGCTACTTTTAATGGCTTTGCTGTCAAGAGCAGAGCCACACATCTCGGGAACAGAACAAGCACTCTCCACAGGGCTACTTAATGAGGAGATATTAAAACGACAGAGTGAGGATTATAATCACACGCCTGCCAATCTATCGGCGGAGGAGCGTTAAAGATGGCTCTGGGTTGAGAGGACAGTTAGATTCTGCCCAGGCATCTAACTCTAAAATCTAAATTAAATCTTCATTATTTTATTGCTCAGAATCTAGAGGGAAAAAAAGGAATCTGATTATGAAAAGCGAGATGAACAGAGGCCTGTCACTTATACCAAATTCAGAAATGTGTGGTTATGCCCACTAGCGACGACAAACGGAATTGCAAAAATGAAAGGTTTCCGAACAGGTTGCCCAAATATTTATGTGGCAAACAGCCAGTTCCATGCCAAAGGAAAGTAAATAAGGTTCATATTGATTTCATGTTGCTGTCAACATGAGAACAATATCTTTAAAATATCCACTGAGATTTTTAACTATTTTAAAACTATTTTTTTCTTTAAAACTAAGAAGAAACGGCACTGATCTGATATCAAAAATAGTTAACGGGAACAGATAGATTTGGAAAGATTTGAAGCAGAGTAAAAAATGTTCAGCAGCAGCATACTATAACTAAATAAGAAATACATCTGTAAAATCATTATAATATAATATAATATATCCACAAGTTTCCTACGCCTTGCGTCAAAAGTGGGAGTGTATTAGTAAAAAATAAAGCAGCCAAAAGCCTGTGAAGCTTCGTCGGAAAAAGCATTCACCACAATTTCCATAGATCGATATGCACAAATAAAAGCCTAACCGTTTGTGTGTTTTTGTTGAATTTCTGACTCTGATAAATTTACTCATTGAACAGTGCCATTAAATGCCAGTACGAATATCAATATGATGTAATAGAAGAATAATGTACACATATATTAACTGCATATGGCATATATTTAATTTTCCTGAAATAATGTGTATTCTTTATATTACTTGTATGACTGGGTATTTAAATGTAATCATTAAATAGGTTGCAATGAAAATATACTCGCAAAGTAAGATCTGGGGGTCGAACATTAGGACGCGCAAAGTGAATCGCGCACACGACTGGACAGAAAGTGAGGCTTCTACGAAAGGGATGTCTACATTAACAAGCCTCGAGTCGAGGCTTCATCTGGCATCTGCCCTTTAACTCAAGCTCTAATGTCTCGGTTCAAATGTCATTTCACTAGTTAACAGTCATTCAAGATTTAGCGATCCAAACTTGCTAATGATGTGGGAACACAAGTTCGAAAAGCATATGTTGTCCATAAGAACGTAATGACATCTCTCATAAAGGTGTGCCTCTTTACAAAGTAAACAATGGTCTAAAAACATTTAGCCTTTTCGTTAATTAGCACACAAAATACCATTGGTATACTACGTCCGCCGCCTCAACGGAAGTTGTACCCACGTTCTTCTTTACAGTAGCGCCCTCCGGAAACTTGTGGTTAATCATAAATGGGTCTTTGCAATGTTCAAGCTCCTCTATAGTGATTTAATATGCAATGTAGGGGACGGGTGACTCTGGAGAGCATTTGATTGGACAGGAAATCTGATGAGAGACTGAAGTGCAGAATGATGTCATCAATACTCTTGATTGTGTGGCAGATATCTGCTGAATTTTGTCATTGTTTTTGGAGCATAACCATAATTAGCTTATAATATAACTAACATTCCGCACTGTAAGTGACAAAACCTGGGACCAATGCATAAAACTATACCTGCCTCCTTGGCATAAAAAAAAAATGTGTAAATTCCTAATTTAGGCACATATTGGTTGATGTGGCATCAATATTTTTAGTCAAAAGTGTTCAGTTCAAGGTATCAGCCCTTAAGTCTTGATATATCCAGTCCAAAATACGCCACTGAACAAGTCTCTTATTTATGTCTCTGAATGTCTTTTATCTCACTGATTTTCCCCTTCATTTCATATCGACGCAATCAATACATCATCAACAGACTTCTCTCAATTTTGGGGAGATTATCATTTTGTAGGCTGAGCCGCTTAGAGACTGAAATCAAGGATCTCATACTTTCTCTCTCTCGTACCCTCTATCCTTTTTTTCCTGCCCTGATGTGGTTTGATAGCTTTGTTCATTAGATCGTTATCGATAGCTCCTTCTCGCGAGGTATGGCGGAACAGTGAGCGAGCGATCATATTTGGCGTAGCGGTCGGGGGCGGGGGCGGCGCGGTTGTTATTTGGGGCGTGATTTATCGTCGGGCCCTCCTTCCTCCGCGCCAGAGTTTCGGCGGAAAAACAAAGACGGGGGAGAGGGCAACGTAATGAGAAATATCAATGTATTCTCATGTTCCTGCTCTCCCTGACAGCGTGCAATCCATCTCTCTGACACTCACCTAGTTAACATTTTTATCAGAGGGCCAGGACTCATCATTTTTTACCCCCTTCCTCTAGACGAGAGTATAAGTCTCCGCTAATAGTTTAGATAAAGATGAAGAATCAGAAACATAGCTGCACTGCTCCTACTGAGAATGATAAACAACGGAGCCAGTGCTCGCTTTCATATTTTTACCCCCTTATAGCTCTTGTGCTGCTGAGCGCATAACATGCCGTAGACAGAGATGGCCTTAACTTTGTGTTACGGAGCAGTACCTGCGGTTGTGAGTGACCGTGGCGCTCAGTGGCTGCGCCTCCCTCAGGGAAACGGAAGAAAATGCCAAAAAAAATAAAGAAAAAAATAAAATTTCTGATTGTGCATCCTCAGTGTGGTAAATGCGACCCTTCTGTAATTGAGTGCCTGTGACAGTAGGTGTCCACTAGGGGTGCACAACGAAGCCAGTATCTGATGCAATTGCAACATTGCTTGTATTCATATCTGAATTCAACCAGAATATGGGCAGGGCTTCATCTGGAAGTTTGTCCAAACTATATGAAAAGTCAATTTAATTCTGTTTGCTTCATGATTAACATATAGCAAATGTGCCTTGAATATACTTATTGTATTACAAATTTTCTGTAAATATCTTTTAATTGAAACAATAATGCTAAATGGTAAATAAAATGAAAATGTTTTTAGGAAGGCTTCATTTGCATGTGGCATGAGTATATGATGTGTTTCCACCACTTTTGGCAAGTCAGTTTTTCTTTCTTTCTTTCTTTCTAATGAAATATTATTATTATTATTATATTATTATTATTTAAAGGCTATAAATTAATTTAATGGAAAATGTCATGTGGTGCAACCATCATTTAAAATGCAGCGTACAAAAGCAAGACAAAGGTAAGATATGCTGCTTATACATTGAATATATGAGTGTATTCAAGTCTCTTAAATTATAACTTTCAAAAGGTGTTTCTAATTTTGTCCAAACTATATGAAAAGTCAATTTAATTATGTTTCCTTTATAATTAACATATAGTAAATGTGCCTTAAGATATGCTTATTTTATTACACATTTTCTGTAAATATATTTCAATTAAAACAATAATGATAATTGGTAAATAAAATAAAAATGTCTTCAGGAAGGCTTAATTTGCATGTGGCATGAGTATATGATGTGTTTCCACCGTTTTTGGCAAGTCAGTTTTTCTTTTTTCTTTCTTTCTTTCTTTCTTTCTTTCTTTCTTTTTTTTTTCTTTCAATTTTAATAATAATAATAATAATAATAATAATAATAGTAATAATAATTAATGACTATAAATGAATTTAATGGAAAATGTCATGTGGTGCAACCATCATTTAAAATGCAGTATACAAACGCAAGACAAAAGTAAGATATGTTGCTTATACCTTGAATATATGAGTGTATTCAAGTCTCTTAACCATAACTTTAAAAAAAAAAAAAAGTGTTACTAAATTTTACATTGAGCTAGAATTTAATAATTTACAAATCATTAGTGCAAATCATCTGATATTTAAAAAAAAAAAAAAACCTTGAAATGCATGTCCCCCAAAATTAAGTTTAATTCAGAATTGAAAACATGCTTATTGTATAAGATATGTATTCAAGTCACTGTATATATGAATTCAGTTTTTAATGTATTTTTGAATTAATTAATACATCCACACCAACAAAATGAGCATCTTGCCATTGACCCTGGAGCTTACGAATACTAGTCTTGCATGCAAATAGCAGTGCGCATTCAGGAATAAAAATCAGTCTTGCTCCATTTTTTGATGCTGTTCTCTCTATAATATCCTCGTAACTAAAGTATAGAGATTTTTTTTTTTTTTTCAATTGTATTTACAAATTACTGGTAGCTACTTGCTGTGGTAATTGGTACTATGCTAAAATATATGTACTTACTTTTGGGTTGTATTAGTAAGAGTCAGCCAAGGATGCTGAAGTTATTTTAGAAGAATGTAATAATCCCTTACATATAAGTAAAGGAAACAAGCGTGAAAAATTATATCCAGAGGAAGCAATTCGGAGACTGAATTTCTTCTGTGTAGCAAACAGACATTTATAATGCAGGATGAGTTTTATTCATAAGTAATCACACAGATGGCGGCAGCCTTGTTTCCTTAGCTGTGTCTTTCCCAGTGCCAGGTGTTGATCTAAGAGAATAGAGAACTGTGTCTGGCAGAACAGAGCGTATTAGCAACAAATATGTGTCTGTCAAGTCTGACTTCTCTCTCGGTCGCTGCACTGCAAACTTTCCTTTTAAAACCTCCCACCTCGGAAAATGACCTCTTTGGTATTTGCGTCGTCTGTCACGGTCCTTCCTGGATAAATGAAACAAAGATACAGTCGATATCCATAATGCTTTAACTGCTGTAACATTTGACCTTTCATGTTTTTGCACGCTTTCCTACGAAAGGAAGAAACAAACAAAAACAAACCATTCTGAAAAATGCTTCTGACCGAGTATCTGTCATTTTGAAGAGTCGGGTGTCAGAGCAAAGTTCTATATATTGATTTTAGCATTTGCGTTTTTTCTTTACAGCTCTCTGACTTTGCCCTTTGTCTCGTGTACTTTCCTCGTACTGTCTCTCTTCTTAAACGTCTTCCATCTGTCACCGTCTGCAGAGAACACACAGACATTTTGTCTTTTATAAGATGTTGAGCGTGTTTTGATGATGCAGTTAATTATGCTGGAGACTGCACCGTTGATTCTGCTACCGCACATGAGTGTGCAAAGGCCTTAAAGTTGTTTTTATGCTTTTGATTTTTTTTCCCTTTTATGAGTTTCACATTGTAAATCAGGACTCAGTGTGGCAAACTAGTTAATTGGGCAGTGAAAACTTTTGCATATGCATATTCATACATGACTGAGTCGTGTGCGTGTTCGCAGTTTTGCAAGTGAAGTGTGTCTGTGCATTAGCATGTGTTCATCGATGTGTTCATCGTGACCAAAGCGTTCGCCACTAGCATGTAACCTGCATAGTAAGTTAGCACTGTGTGTTGATTTTAGCTGATTTGCATAAAATTTAAAATTCTAAATGTGCAGTGCTCACATAGGAACCTATTAAGCACATAATTTTGTATGAATATACCCTGCAGGAAAAAAAAAAAAAAATAAATTAAAAAATCCTTAAACCAGTGTGAATTTCTACCCTAGTTTGCAGTTTGCAGATTACAAATGTAATGCATTGGATGGATAGATATACAGACACACACAGTATTGTTTGTTACAACTGTTATTCAAGTCAAAAAAAAAAAAAATGTTAATGAGATTAACAGGAATGAAACAGGAATGTCCATTTCCTCCCACTAAACATATGTTTATCAGAAGGTGTTTAATGTAAAGATTACGCATTTATTTTTAATTAGTAACAGAAATAAGAGGCTGACTATGTTGTGAGGCAGAAAATGTGCTAATGCTGCACATTTTTATGTAGAGGGTGAAGCAAAGACACGGACTATATAAATAACATTTAAAAAACAATTTAGTTTGCCTGCCTCGATCTACCTCTAGTTTTTACCTCTAGCACAGTCTCTTCAAAGCAGACAGAATATGTTCTGTCTTTATTTGCTGTGAATCAGGTTAGCTGGTGTATGGAGAGTGACAGGCGCCAGCAGAGACGGGCCGAGAGGATGATGGCAGCTAACCTTTCGCAGAAATCATTTTTCATTTTCCTCAGCTGTGTCCACTGCCCGCAGATCTGCCTGGGGAGAGGTGCGTGATGCATCCAGCAGCGGCCGTTCCCTGCGGTGCCGGCCGCGGAACTGTAATTTGATTCCAGAAAACTCTACGGCCCGAGACACAAAGTCGCCTGGCTTTTTCTCTTTAAAATCCCTAGTTATTATTTCTTTTTTTTTTTTTTTTTTCCCCGTTCTGATATGAGATGCTTTGACTTTTGGCATGAATGTATAATGAACTGAGCAGGTGGGTTTGTTTACGGAGTCCGGTGGGAACTTCCGCGGTCACATATGAACATATCCGCCTCTTAATTTCTACAGGGAAATGCTGAAATATATTTTTCCATGGATCCTTATGGCCCCTTTCACATTTGACAAGTCTACGCAACACTTTTATACAAAAAAAAATGTACAGCGTTTAAAATTGCAATAGTGTGTCCCTACTGGCATGGGAATAGTTTAGAGAATAGAAATCACAGAACATACTAGAATGTGCTATGTAGCATTTACGTAGATCTGTAACTCAACACTGTTCTAGAAATCTATACTCATGTGGCTCAATTATACAGAGAGCATGCAAATGAAGCCTAGTGCCCCTCTTGAAATCAAATAATTCAAGTACGGGTAGGAGGCACTGGCTATATTTAAACAGAAAGCTGATTTAAGAGCCTCTTGCATTATATTTTTTTGGACCTATAGAACAGCTAGCTCCTGTCCTCGAATCTGGTCGCGCAACTTTCCGAGAGTGCTGATGTAACAGTCCAACAGCACTTGGACTTTTCATTTTTTTGTGTTACTGGCTTGTCTGTATTGCCATGTTCCTGACAGATTGTCAGTCTGTGAATTAGTGGTGGCTATTTTTCTGTTAGTCTGCATCCACATATGCTAACCTACATTCTATGTAGTAGACCAAAAACAGTATGTGAAAATAATATGTCCAAATTTATAAAACAGTCGACAAAAAACCTACTTTGGGCACAATTACTCAGACATCCAGTGCACACTTAACTCTTGTTAACTCTCTTTTTTAAAACTGTTTTCATCGGCAGAGAAAGAGCAGACAGTGAATCTTGCAATATTGTTCCTAAAACGACATTCATTTTATACACTTAAATCATTTTCATTTTTCTTTTATTATTGTAAGTTGGTCCTTCATCGGTTGTTGTATGCGATTTGTGATATGCAAACTGTCTTTATAAGTGAGTCACTGAATTATTCACTTTACCAATTCTTTAAAAAAAAAATCCTCACTCATTCAGGAACAAAACTTTAGATAATAGCATTGTTTTATCAAATGATTTGTTCAAAAACACTGATACCATCAAGAACAGAGTATCGAGTTGTTGCTCTGAGTTGCAGTAACCTCTCTTTTTTTAAAACTGTTTTCATCGGCAGAGTAAGAGCAGACAGTGAATCTTGCAATATTGTTCCTAAAACGACATTCATTTTATACATATTTATACTTTATATAACACTTTTTTTTATTTTTATTTTATTATCGTAAGGTCGTTCTTCATTGGTTGTTGTATGCGATTTGTGACGTGCAAACTGTGTTTATAAGTGAGTCATTGAATTATTCACTTAACCACTTCTTTTAAAATAATTCCTCACTTATTCAGGAACAAAACTTTAGGTAAGAGCATCATTTTCTCAAATGATTTGTTCAAAAACACTGATACCATCAAGAACAGAGTACTGAGCTGCTGCTCTGAGTTGCAGTAAACTCTCTCTAAGAAATTCTAGCCAAGCTTTATTATCAATGAGTTAAAAAAAAAAAAAAAAAAAAAAAAAAAAGTGAAAACACTCTGTGCTTTTTTCCCTTTATACACTTTCTTTTTTGTACAAATAAGGAAATAATGAATCTTCTTTCCTGTACTGTTAGACTATCCTGGCATGGTTATTGTGAATGGCAGTAACAACATATTTCACATTTCATTCATTTTATACACATTTATACTTTTTTTTTTTTCTTTTATTAACTGTCGTAAGTTCATTCTTCATCGGTTGTTGTATGCGATTTGCGACATGCAAACTGTCTTTATAAGTGAGTCACTGAATTATTCACTTAACCAATTCTTTAAAAAAACAAACAAACAAACAAACAAAAAACACTCATTCAGGAACAAACCTTTAGATAATAGCATTGTTTTATCAAATGATTTGTTCAAAAACACTGATACCATCAAGAACAGAGTATCGAGCTGCTGCTCTGAGTTGCAGTAAACTCTCTTTTTTTAAAACTGTTTTCATCGGCAGAGAAAGAGCAGACAGTGAATCTTGCAATATTGTTCCTAAAACGTAAGTCAATATTAACTTAGTGTTTATTGAACTTTTGTGTGAAAGCATTTGTTTGGAATTTCACTCTGCAATCATACAATGCTTTGCTGTAGATATTCACCTAGAAACAGCTACTTTTTTGAGAAGTAACTTTAAGCAACTTCAGGTAGTGCTGTGTCGTGTGAATAAAGGCGCTTTCACACCAACATTTGTTTGTGTGTCTGCCTGTACTGTTTTTCAGTTACTTTTCTGTGCGAACACAGATGTTAAATGGATGTCTTGGACCACTGTGCCACATTGAATTCAGTGTTTTTGGTGGTGCTTTTGCTAAAATGATCTCCACGTGGAACAACCTGTACAGTTTACTTGGTCAGCTAGGTTTCTGTGTGTACCTCCGGATAAAATCCTACAGGCTCCCCTGTTCGTGTTGCGTTGCTTAACTAACCCGCAGCCATATTGTTTGACTCAATGAAGAGATTTGGATATAATTTATTCTCTCACCTATTTTATTCCACCACCTTTTAATCCCAAAAGCGAGTACTTAAGATTAATTGCACTATGAGGACCTTACCCACAACATAATTGCCTGTTAAATTCATGAATATGTTATTGCGTAGATTCCGCATATGCCGAAGGAGAGAAATGGTATAGGTCCAGTTTTAAAGGGTGTTGGAGCTGATTCTGATTTATTTAAATGAGGTGGGAAAAGCTTACCAAAATGAGCAGCATTATCCTCCTCCACAAAAACACCTGCGCTGGACAGGAGGAAGTATTCTAATCGCCTGACTTTTGACATCCCTTCTGCCAAGCGCAGCACTTCTTCGGCTCGGCTTTGTTCTGGGATGATGGCTCCGGCTCAGAGGCATTTATAAACCTGTGGGTCACTTGTGTTAGCGCACAGCAAGGGCTTTGAAGATGTGAGACGGCATCCAAAAGAAACTCTAGCCGAGCATTATTATCAATGAGCAAAAAAAAAAAAAGGGAAAACGCTCTGTGCTTTTTTCCCTTTATACACTTTTTTTGTACAAATAAGGAAATAATGAATCTTCTTGCCTGTACTGTTAGACGTATTACTCCCATACTAATTTTCCTCCTGAAATGGTGTAATTAAAGACGATTAAGTGTTTAAACCTGCGTGGCAGGAGAGCCGAAGGTCTGGCCGCTTAAGGAGAGTTTTAAGTGCTATGCGCAGAGAGGCATGAAGGTGCAGGAGCCGTTATCAGATCCGCTGCCTAATCGTACCGCTCATATGTAGCCAACCTGCAATTAGGGCTTCATAATGGGGAAGGTGTTATCTCTGCCAAAAGTGCTTCATTTTAAGGCACATTTAGATTAAAGTTTTGCAAAGAATGGAGGAGATTTTCCTCCAATCGTTCTGGCAGCCTGCCTATTGTGCTGCTTAAGTAATGTGGTGGTACCATGGTACGTTGATGCTGTCAGGTGGTAATACCGTGGTAATTTGACATGTGGGCAGCTGCTGTTTTTCTGTCATGTGCGCCTTATTCAATACTACTGATGTAGTTAGTATGCAGTGCAAACAAACAGCCAAAAATAATCAAATAATCAACTGGTTACTTAGCAATTTGTTTATGCTCAAAACCTGATGCTTTAACTGCACATAAATATGTGTAGTCGAAAAGATGTCTTTCACAAGGAGTGTTTTATTATGTTTATGCTGTCAAGATAAAAAATTTAAAAAGGCCTTTTTTGGGTATTCCAAATAAATATTGCTGTTGGTGCAGCAATGCACAAAAATAATGACAAAAATATGGTGCAATGTTGTTTTGTAGCTAAGAGAAAGTATATTTTAAAGCGAAATGGCATAGGTTATTAATGGTGCTCTCAGTTATAATGTGTAATTTATTACAAAGCACTCTGAAACCAAGTGAAACCACTACTCTAAAATAAATTTAAATGATACATTATATGCTCTATGAGATTAAATGTTTAGGACTGTGGATAATAGGTCTACTTTCAGAATTAGTCGTTGAATAACTCATATTGCACAGTAAAAAATAAAAAATAAATAAATAAATAGTTGAGAAATGGAAAAAAAAAAAAAGGCAACTTGATGCAGTAAGACTTTTGAGTTCTCGCAACAATAGTATTTTAGTTCTTCTCAGCAAAGATATTTTCTTTAGCCAACGTAAATATGTTTGTTCATGCAATGCTGATTGCCTTATTTTGCTAATTCTTTTATTTTTTTTTCTGTTTCCTGGATGAAAAAAAAAAGTGTAAAAAGTCACCACATTATGTTATGTTTATTTACAAATGACAATCAATGAATTGTATTAGAAACCTTAGTGGATAACTTAGTTTAGTATGCAGACAACATTGTCTTTGTTTGTAAAATGTCTTACAAGACTAAGATATCCAAGAAATGGATATAAGTGGTTGAACATACTGTAGGCCTCAAAACTCAAGAACGGTGGCAATCAACAACTGTTAAAAAGATGAGCCCTTAATAATGACAAAACAACAACAAAATAATGTCAGAAGTCAGTGGACTTCAAAACAATAATCCTATAACAGTAACTGCATAACTTGTTCATGCTGCAAATGCATGCTGGGAACTCACAAAGCCTTAACATTTGAAATTCTTCGTTCAGACAACTGTGTTTGACTAGTTGGGATTTGGGGTAATTTTGTTGGTCTGACAAGGGTTTATTACCATGGCATGTCTAGATACATCTATAAAACACTTGGTGATACATTTTGGAACTTTCTACTTTTAAATGTACAGTTCGATGTCGAGATGAACAGTCCTGAATTAAGGCTAATGAATTGAAATGTTCTGTTTTGATGGGAGCGCGGCGAGCTCAGAGAACTGGTAATGGGTGTCAGCCGGCGTGTCACTCCCCCGCCCCTCTTATGGGGTCCTCGCCGAAGCCTCGTCCCCGCTGAGTGAAATCTCCTCCCAGCCCTAACCGTTTCCGACACCTGCCCTGACATGCCTTTAGTGCCAGCGTGGTGCCTGTCAGCATCATCCTGCCCACCCTGGCCGTCACCCCAGAGCCGGGCATGTTAATCTGGGCATCGGCCGATGCCAATTAACTCCCTTACCGCCCCCTCTGGTTCTGCTTTAGCAGAAATAACAGCCTCCCTTCCTGTCCAAGGCCAGTTCGGCACAACCCTGGCTGATGGTTTCACAGCGGGGATGTGGTGCAGAGCTCCACCCTCGCCAAGGGCACCGCTGGCCTTTTATTTTGTTCAAGCCCTGACTAAAGAGTTCTGCTTTGTTCTGGGCATCCATCCCATGTGTGAATTTCTTTTTTGATTAATTTTCAACACTCCCCTTTTTTTCCATTTGTTTGTGGCATGTAAGTCTTTCCTTTTGTTCTGGTTTTTACTATGCTCTTTTCAGAGCATCAAAGATGAGCGTCAGCATCATTGATCGACTCCTCAAGCTCTGCAAGATGAATAAAAGAGGTTGTTTTTTTGTTTTTTTTTGCAGTGGATGGCTGCTAAAGTCTGTATCTACCATTGAATAAAAAATAATAAAGGTGATTGTTTTTATCTCACAATTTTGACAGTTTTTTTTTTACAATTGCAAGCTTACAATTCTGACTTTTTTTCTCATAATTGCGATATAAAGTCACAATTGTGGGATATAATCTCTATAACTGATATAAACCGATTTTTTTCTTCCAATTCAAACTGTTTTTTTCAGAATTGTGCCTTGCAATTGTGAGTTATAAAGTCAGAATTGTTAGATACTTTATAAACTTGCATTTTGATGAAAAAAAATTTTCTCCCCAAAACAAGACTTATAACTTGCAATTCCTTTTACTCACAGTTGTGAGAAAAGAAGTCAGAATTGCAGGACAACAGAATCTGAATTGTGAGATAAACTGTGATGAGAAGAAAATATATCTTGCAGTTGCTATCTCACAATTCTTATTTCATAACATTTATGTAACACAATTCTAAAAAAAAGTCACAATTTCTCTTATTCAGTGTTTCTGTACAGTAGATGGCAGTATTGTAGGCTACTGCATTTTTATTTCTTCACACGTCTGGCCGCCATAATCAGCTACGACAGAGGTTGAAGTGTTTCAGCGGAGAGTGTCTCTCTTGCCACGTATGGATGAAAATGAAGCTTAAAATATACTGTTCAGTGGCAAAAAACCCAAACAACAAAATGAAATCACTCCCAGCGCTGTGACTGACATGTTGAATTGATTGGTGTGAAAACTGGCTGACAACGTGAGAAGAAGCGAGGCCGCCGAACTCTCGGCTAGTGTGTCTCTCTGGCAGGTGTATCGAACAGGTGATAGCGCCACAAACCAACTCAATCCCTTCGTCAATACAGTCCCATGAATTAGCATGCTAATTAGCTGCTATCAGATTGCATGTCGCTATCACCAGCTGACAGAATAAATTAACTAATAAAGAATGTAATCTAAAGGTGGAGACTGTGAAGACGGAGGTATGAGGTTGTGAGGGAAGGGATGTCTAGGGCAAGAGGATCACAAAGAGAGGCTAATCAAATTTGACAAGTAAACACAGGCTTTTTCTGCTAGCTGCTAAAAGTAGTCTCGCTAGTAGTTGCCAGGAGCTCAGATGTTTTCATTAGAGTGTAGCTTTCATACTTTTCTATCTAGCATGTAGCAGTGCACATATTGCGGCGGTTTAGAAATGATATATGTTATATATGGCTGTACATTATATACTGTGTGTGTGTGTGTGGATCAGTGATGTATAAGGATTTTCAGCAGGCCTATTGTAAAATACAAAAAACAATAATATCTGTTGTATTTGTTCAAACATTAAGAGTATTGTGTACACATGAATTCATATTAAAATTTAAAACAAAGTGATTTTAGTGCTTATTTTTTCATCTCAATGAATTGGTCATAGCTTTACAAAATGTCATGTGGTGCAACCGTGATTTATATTCAAATTAATTCATTCAACATGCATAAAGTTTTTAGATGTTCTCAGTAATTAAAGTGTTTAGAAACAAAAAAAAAATAGCATTTATTTTGAGTTTTTCTAAATAATGATCTCATTTTTTTGTTTTATTTATCATTGAAATTTACAATAAAAATTAAATACTTGTAAAAATAATGTAATATTCTTTTTTTTTTTTTTGATGATATCCAAATGTGGTAACTACGTACCAGCCATTAAAAAAAAAAAAAAAAACTGCTTGATGCATCCATGGGTCTTTGGAAAATTGGAATATGATGGTCGCACCGCATGATATTTCATAAAATGAAAATCATCAGAAAAAGTTTGTTTGTGTTTTATGATGGATATATAAATGCAAATGCTTTGCAATTTAATACAGGATTTCAAAGCACTTTGGAAATCATGCCAAATAGTGCAGAAAATTAATTTGAATAAATTTAGGGTATTTTCAAAGATGTTTCCAAAACAAAAGTTATGGCTGGACAGTCGCACCACATGATATTTTGACACTTTGAATAAAATAAATTTACAAATAACTAATCTTTTTTTTAAAAAAAGTTAAAGTGGGTCCATTCATGGGAGAGGTACTTTTTATGCTTTAAAACCAACTGTTAACCAAAAAAAAAAAAAAAAAAAAAAGAATATTTAAGCGCCACGTCATTGACCCATATATAATCAGACATCATCATTATTTTACAATTAATTATTATTATGATAACAATATTTATTACAGTAAGTAATTAAGTCAAACAAAAAACAAATAAGATTATTATTATTATTATTATTTTACAAACAAGCTGTTTTTACAAACTGTTACTTGTTTATATTTAAATGTATCACTATATATGTAGATTTTATAATGTTGTCTAATGTATAGCTATTTATTTGCATTTCTGTTATGTCCCCACTTAAAGAAATAAACATGCATGAGAGTGTCTGACGGCTTCATAGGCCATTTCTGTCCACATGTTTTGGATGTGTTATACAGCTGTGTGTGTAAATGGTTAAAAAAACTGACCACAGCCCTCTGCTGGCATCAACCAATGTCATGAGTCTGAGACAGGAAATACCTGTGTCTGAATAATACAAGACATCAGGGAAGTGTTTGGAACTATAAGTTTTGCTGTTCCATAGCACAAAAAATGCCTGCAGCAACTCTGATGCAGGTTTAATTGTTGTGAATGACCAAAACATTTACATTCTATGTGCATTTAGCTGTTTCTGTAAATTCCTGGTTTGTTAGATTGTTAGCTAAGCTGATAAATAGATGAGAATACATGTTTTAGAGACACCATGACTGCTCACAAGACCTTGAGATGAGACTGTGCACAATACTAAAGCCTTCATCTCAAGAGGAGATCCAGCAGAGATCCTGGGGCTCAGAGACGGGCTGAGGTTAGAGGAACGTGATTCACATCCTCCCTCAAGCTTTACTGATTCACTTCACTTTCTGCTAAAAAGAGTCAAGAAAACTGTTGAGTGACAGATGGCATATAGATTTCTGTATTTCTTTGTTGGCGAGTGAGTCCTTATTACTGTAGAGCATGGTTCTCAAGCAATTTCAAAGTATCCATTATGTATTATTAATAAATAAATAAATATATTCTTCTTTATTTATATGACAAATAAAGCTGTAGAGATTCAAGAAAAAAAAACAAAAAAAACAGAAGTTTGTTTGGCCCCCTGGAGGATAAACAGTGCTATGAAGTATATTTTCTAATATTTTCTGAAGTTACTAGTCAAATAAGCAGCCGTGTGGGCGTCATTACAAATACAAAAAAAATTCCTAAAATTAATTTATTTATTCATTCGTTAGGGTTGGGTTCTGCTGTTTCTTTATGACAGGAGTGATCTGCGCACTGTGTAGAATATTGGTTTAGTTTGGCTTTAAATGCTCATTACTGCAGGTTAACTCACTCCTGTATTTGAATGGCAGTTGTGTTTGTGTGGATGTTGTTCTGAAGATTGAAGATCGATGTCTGTTCGATGCGTTCATTCTGAAAAGTGACATGCATACAAAGAGCAAGGTCACGACGAATCCTTGAATGGAGATGGAGAGAGACAGAATAAATGAAGTGAATGTAATCCAAATCGCCTGCAGTATGTGATTGTGACTAGAAAATCAATGGCACTTAATAAGTAAACAACATCCCTTAAATGTAGTCATTGCATTTCTGACAGCTCAGATTTGAGCCAAAGCTCTCTCTCACACGATCACAGACGCCGGGTTTGTTTTTATGTTGAAAATGATTTATTCTCTGCCCAAACTTTACTGCCCAGTCTGCTAATGAATTAATTGTGGGCAGCTTAGCAAGTATAAACTGCATAAATATCTAAAACAAATTACAGTGATATATTTATTATTATTATAATTATTATTACTTGAATACTCTAATAATGATACACACAAGTATACGCTGTATTTAAAAAATAATATTTTTACTATTGCAATACTATTGCTTATTGTTTGTTTGTGTTAGTTAATGCATTAACTAACATTAACTAATGGAACCTTAAACTATTACTAATAAATGTTAACTGGAAATAAAATAAATAAAATCGTTAACTTATTTTATTTCAGCTGGCTTCCATGAAGATATAAATGCATGCATACATACATACATACAAATTTAACAAAAAAAAGTTCTTGCATTCTTAAATACATACATGTTTATTGGCAGTTAGCAGTACAGTGTTCAGTAGATGTTTATGATCTTTAGACACTGGAAAACTTTTAGTTCCATGCTGTAGCTTGTCACATGCTGGCAAACAAACATTTCCCCGCTTTGTTCCTCAGCATAAATCAAAAGTACGAAAACATACTTTTTTTTATGCCTCTCTGCACTTAAACAACAGAATAAGAGTATGTTATTCATGTAGTGCTCAGCGCAGAGGGCAAAGATTGAACAAGGAATATTAAAACCACCCCCAGAGAGAAATGAGCTTTGAGAACGTAAGTGGCTTATTGAGACTGACACCAGCCAACCACCCACCCACACACACACACACACACACACACACACACTCACACACACACATTTGAGAGTCCTGCTGTTACAATTATTCACAATTAACAGTCACGCTAGAGCCCAGAGAGATTGGTGTTTGATTTTTACTCCGTTTTTTGGACTGTTTCAAGTCTGAGCGGGTGGTCTACAGCTCTCCAGACCTTCATTAATCAAATATTGATTCATTAATTGCTCCTATTAACTGGGAGCCATTCAGAATCACTAGAAGCACATCGGCATTGAGGGAATCTTCTGAAAGTGGCAGCTAATACGGTGATGAAATATGTTTGTTGAGAGTGCACTCTGCTCTTTTGAAGATATTATGTCCGACACAAAGAAATCGATGCTGGCCAGGTAGAGCTTCTGCTTAAAATGCTGGCGATGATTTTAGTTTAAACAACAACACTCCTTATTTATGAGCAGGAGAAGTAAAAGTAATTTAGGAGTGAATCATGCTTAAATCTATTTCTACACAAATTGTTCCACTAAATGGCATGTTATGATTTATGGAAGCATGGCTTCATATACGATGTACACAGTAAGTTTGTTTTGTTCCTGCTCTGTGAATACGAACCAATGGGTTCTCAAAGATGGTAATTTATTTTAATATTATTATTGTTATTTTTAAAGTCCAGTGGTTTTAAATAGCTTTTTATGGTTATTTATTTATTTAGTTAGTTAGATATAAAAAAAATGCCCATGTTTTATCTTCTTCTCTTTAAGACTTTTATTGTTTATTTCATTCCTTCATTTGTTTATTATAATTAAATGATCATGGAATTATTTATCCTTTTTTTTTTTTGAGTTAGTTATCTTTTAAGTTTATCTTTTAAGTTAGTCAGTACATGACGTGGTCAAATCAGAGATCATCGGATCCATAAGTCCCTTCTGACAAGTTTCTGTGTTGTTTTATCTTCTTCTTTCTTTTGAAGTGTGTCATTAATCACTTCATTTGATTCATCTGTCTCTTTGTGTTTTGATGAATGTTTTGCCCAGGATGAAAGCTTTATTTTATTTTTTTTTTTACATAATATTTATCAAAGTCTAATATGTTCATTTGCATTTCCTGAAACTAGTGTGCTCGACAGTCACTCGCAGTTAATGATCAAAACAGAAGAACTTCAAAAGCGCAAGAACGCGACCAGAAGTCCTTACATTTTATTCGGAGAAGATATTTGGGACAATCTCTTTTCAGTGTGCTAAATTTGTGCGTGAAATCCAAATCTAGCAACGAAAAGTTGTTATAACAACTTAATTGCTCAGACAGCAGTGTTCAGACGCTCCCCCATTGCGTGCGATTGTGGTGTTGACAGATTTCCTCATGATGTTTAATTTAGAAATGTCAGTCTCCTTCATATTTATGAGCTGTAGCCAGCGAGAGGCGCGCAGGTAGCGGCTGGTTTATTGCGAGCGCTGCCACATGACCTTTCTGACTCCATCACTCGACACAGCGTTACATGTTTACCGCTGCAAGGCATGATGGGAATTCTGAGTGGGCTTCGCTAGTTCAGGGGGTAAGAGGCGCGCGCGTGTGAGCTGCGAACCCACCTGCGTCGTGCATACTTGATTTTTACTTCAGCACCATATGGAAGATCTTTATGCGAACACATCTCCTGAATATCACAAACACATTTCCGCTATTCATGCTTTGCGTTTCCGTTGAACATCGTCTCTCTCCACGCGGCGTCCGCGGTCCGTAATAATCTATAAAACTGCGCTTTTGCACTTCCCTGCCGTTCCGATACACGTCATGGGAGTCCGATATAATTTGATTTCTCACATGAGTGAGTGCTGAGGGTTTGTTTTCCACGATTTTCTCTCTTATCGACAGCTTTGGAGGCTCTCGAGTCTCTATTCCAGCGCTGTGATTAAAGGCCTTCTGTTGCTACTCAAACCCCCCTTAAAGATCTGCTCTCCTCTCCTGTAGCATCAATTAAATCCAAAGTGTTTGTGTGTGTGTGTGTGTGTGAGAGAGAGAGAGAGAGAGAGCACTTCTATCTGTGGATATTCTGTGATCCCTTCCCAAGGTTTCTCATCTGTCCGGACATCTGGTGTTTATCCTGAGGCGTCTATCATAACGGCTATTCAGGCATGTTATTAGAAAATTAACGCCCAACTCAAATGTCACTCCTAATAGTGCTGCTTAGTTTTTCTCATAATCGCCGTAATTCGTGCCAATCTTGGGATTTCGCTCGATTAGAAACAAATTCTCTGTAATTCGTTTGTAGCTGGCAAGGGCACGACTGTTTGGATTAGCTCTCGAGAAGGATGCGTCTGCCAGTCGGGGCTCGTATATGGTCTGTCGTTGACGATAGCGTGTCGTCCGATGTCCTTTCATGGCTTTTAAATGCCGCTGAAAAGGTTAATGGAAACATTTTGCTCCCTGACGACACTCTGTGACGGTGGCAGAAGAGACCTTCATCTACATTCCAGTCGTTTCATGTTCAAGATGTTGAGAGGCGAGATTACCCGCTTTGTAAAGTGATGCTCGGTACCTAACTAATGAGTACGGTATACATTTTAAATAAATGTTTGCTTTTTGAGTACATTTCTGAGTTTATATCAAATTTAAATTGAGGTAGGTAGGTTTCAATTGAGTTTAAACTGAAATCAAATGGAAAGAAATTCATTTATTATTTCACTATTTACACATTACATAAAAAAAGGGCAAATATCATTCTATTTTGTATTTTATTATTATTATTTATTATTATTATTATTGTTATTATTTTTATTTTATTTAATATTTTCAATACTAATTATACATTTCATTTATTCCAAAATAATAACTAAAAGCAGTAACAAGTTGAACAATATTTTGGAAACACTTTACAATAAGATTTCATTAGTTAACAAAGAATGAACAATGCTTCTACAGCATTTATTCATCTTAATTTCAACATTTACTAATGCATCATCAAAATCAAAAGTTGTGTTTGTTAACATTAGTTAATGCACTGTAAACTAACTTGAACAACTGTATTTTTTATTATCTAACGGCAGATTAATAATTTTTAATTCAGATAAAATAATTTTATTATCTAACAAAGATACTTTAATAAATGTTCATTGCTTGTTCATGTTAGTTAACAAACTAACAAATGTCACTTTTTGTAAAGTGTTACCAATGTTGTTTTTATTTGTGAACTGATGTTCAGTTGTTCTTTTTAATAGTCAACTATTTTAACTCATCGTTATAAAAGCTCTGTAAACACTGTAACAGACACAAAGATATATCTTTCATTTCATCAAGCACAGTTGTCACTTTTTCAGGCCATTTCAAGTTTTATTTTGACGTGACACAAAGAGGTGATGATAACGTCATAATTTTCTTAATTCGGGCCGAGAGCTTGCATGAAAACAAGAGGTGAGATTTATTGCATGAACCAATCACATCCAATCATAACCGATCATCCAATTATAGCGCAATGTGACTTCCCCCCCATTCATTCTCAGTTATCCCCCAGTAAAGTCACGGCACACTATGGGGTCTTTGTTAAAAGTCTATGGGCTGAGGGGAGGCAAGCATTTAAACTTTACCTGTGGGTTTTGCTGTTGGACAGTGTTACTTTATAAAAACACTTTTACTTTTAAATAGGTCATCGGAAGCCCATTTCTCACAAGCTGAAACAGTGAGGTCAAAAGTTTACATTCCCCTTTCTGCAAAATGTTAAATATTTAGTTTTTTTTAGTACTGACCTTAATAACATATTTTACATAAAAGATATACATATGGTCCACCAGAGAAAATAATAGTTGAATTTATAAAAATGACCCTGTTCAAAAGTTTACATACGCTTGATTCTTAATACTGTGTTGTTCCTGAATGATCCACAGCTGTGTTTTTTGTTTAGTGATAGTTGTTCATGAGTCCCTTGTTTGTCCTGAACAGTTCAACTGCTGCTGTTCTTCAGAAAAATCCTTCAGCTCCCACAAATACTTTGGTTTTTCAGCGGTTTTGTGTATTTGAACCCTTTCCAACAATGACTGTATGATTTTGAGATTCATCTTTTCACACTGAGGACAACTGAGGGACTCATATGGAACTATTACAGAAGGTTCAAACCCTCAGTTGTCCTCAGTGTGAAAAGATGAATCTCAAAATCATGCAGTCATTGTTGGAAAGGGTTCAATGCTAAAAAAAGGGCAGTTTAACTGTTCAGGACAAACAAGGGGCTTACGAACAGCTATCACTAAACAAACAAACACAGCTGTGGATCATTCAGGAAACAACACAGTATTAAGAATCAGGTGTGAACTACTGAACGGGGTCATTTTTATAATTTCAACTATTATTTTCTTTTGTGGACTATATGTAAACATCTTTTATGTGAACAAATCTTGTTCAGGTCAGTACTAAATAACAAATAACATGGATTTTTTATGATCCCTCTTATTTTGGTAAAATAACATTTTTGATGATTCTGAAAGGGGGATGTGAACTTTTGACCTCAGCTGTATGTCTTACCATTTGTGAAACAATGCATTAGCAAATATCTTAAACTTGTGGTAGACTAGTCAAAAAAAAAAAAAAAAAAAAAAAAAAAAAAAAAATCTCTGATGTGTATCAGTATGTTCCTCTTTCTGTCATTTTCTTGAGAATTCACACTCAGGAATTGTCAGTTTATAAGTACTGAATTTTGCCCAATCCTGTCACACAGGCTACAGAAACCAGCAGTATTGAATTGACAGTAAAATTGAAGAGAAGAGACAAATGAAACAGGCTGTCATTAAAGTCTTTTTCCCTCCTTCTGTGAGTCTTTGTCCAGCGGAGGTGTTTGGTGCATTCTGGGAGAAAGGGAAGATGAGAGAAAGGCAGGAGACATGTTGTCATGCTGAGTAATTAGTCTCCGTTGGGCAAGAAAGCGTCTGGATGTTGTGACACACACCAGATTGTCCTCTAGTCCACCGAGATACCCTGTCATCAGCCTGTGGGCCTGTCCAGGGATGATACACACACACACACACACACACACACGCACACACACACACACACACACACACACATATTCTTCATTTTCTTTAAACTTTAGAAGGTTTGGCTGCTATCCAGTGCACAGCACACACACCATACTTGCGGTGAAAATCCCAGATTTAAAGGGATACTTCACTCAAAAATGAAAATTCTGTCACCATTCATTCACCGTCTGATCATTCCAAACCAGTATGACTTTTTTTTCCTCTGATAGCGAGCAAAAGGCGAATTGCACTCAACACTATTTTCTATGAGGACTGTGGCTTTCAAGCTTTCTCAAAAGTAGTCCATATAACTCAACTGAAATTTAGGTCATTGTTCATTGGTAATCTTGACTTCCAGTGAGCTGTTAACCAGGGGATTGCACTAAACTACCATAATGCAAATGTAATCTAATGAATACTGTTTTTAGGTAAAGTTTGCTTTTACCTTTATGTACATTTACACCAAAACATACAATAATGACTAAAATCTAACACGTGTTTTTACTTCTGAACTACTGTACAGACTTACAAATGAATCCTTATGAATATTAAAATCATGGCACTAACAATTTGTTTGTACTTAATTCAGATATCATATCAAAGGCATTTTGTTTCCAGTCACATTTATAAAACACTATTTACTCATTTACTTAAAATATGAAATGATAACACGTTCTGTCCTGTGTGATTTCTGCTGCCAACTGATTTCCACTAATTACACAAGGACTACAATTTAAAACCTTAAAATGACTAACATTTCTGTAATTAAGCATTACTTATCATGTAATATTATATTGTTTGCTGTGACTGACAATAGAACCATGAAAATACTGAAGTGCAGCATAAAATCACAAAAGCAATTCATTTTATTTATACGCTGAAATCCAAGTCTTCAGAATTTATGAGCATAAGCATCAAAACCTGTGTTTGTAACAAATTCAGAAATTGCATTTCAAGAAGCTTCATAACAGGTTTTATGGCAGTGAAATCAAACAAGAAACCATAAAGCATAGTAGAAACCATAGTAACTTTGTCACACATCCGTTGTTTAACACTATGGAATTGTTGTTAATGATTAATAACTTCTGTTTATTAACCCGTTCAAGTTTGATTTAATGTCAGATTATTGCTGTTAAAAAAAGATTCCATCTGAGGACTACTGCTGTTTTTGTTCTTCACAGTTTTACTTTATTTCCAGATGTTTGTTTCAGTTGCAGGTTCCCCAAGGTACTAGCACACATTAAAGAAATAGATTGTACTGCATAGTGGCTTGTTGGTTTTGCTCAAAAGCATGATCTGTTTAGGTCCACATGTCATACTAACAAGAAACTATGCTTCTAACCACAGTTCGAGAGCTGCAGATGTGTTGGACCTTGCGATATAATAATGTAATAATAATGCAATGCTGATGCATTTGTGAAGTGCACTACTGACTAAAAAACTCATAGCTCAAAAATCAAGTTCTGTCAAGTGCATCAAGCAATTCAGCAGTTTTTCAAGAAACTAGTCATTTTCTCATTTATGGTCTGAGAAGTGGCTGCAGTTTTTTCACTGTCCATCAGAAGTTGTCAAGAAACATCATTTCTAAAAGAAAAGCACTGTTGCTCTCTATCGGTCTGCTTTTGATTGTTTTGACAGGGAGATTTCAGCCCTTTAATTCCAAACGTTCTTTTAATTACCTGCGATCGGTAAACAACCGACGATGCCGATAATGAGATGAGACGTGTTAAGTCTGAAAAGCAACAGTCGTAGTGAGAAGCAGCCCTGAGGGGCCGAACGAGGTGCGCCGCTGTCTGTCAGTATAATCCAGTCTCTCTGATAGGTGGCTTTACTGTGAAGGGAAATGGCACTTTGTGACAGTGTTGTGAGAAGGAAATCATTACTGTTACACAAGAAAAGAAGAGAAAGAAAATGAGAGAGGGCGAGGGAGGCTAAAGGTTACTCGAGAGAAGAAGAAAGCTAATAAGGAATGAGAAATAGGATGGATGAAAAGGAAGGTCAGTTTTCCGATAAAGGTTCAACCTCGCTGTCTTGTCAGCACCAAGCCTGTGGATTTCTAATCCGGACGCAACCTTAATCCCAAACCTTGGCTGCATGTCAAAGTCATTCTCGCACATTAAAACACACTTCTTATTTTATGTTAACTGTGCAGCTAGATTCTCACATTTGTATGAAATAAAAATCATCACTATGATGTTGAAGTTGGCCTGACAACTTTCCCATGTTTGCTAATTTAGTGCTGAGGTGTACTAATTAGTTTATAGGTGATTGTACTTAAGCCTGAAACACACTGCATGATTTTCGGCTGTCCCAGACAAAAGATTGGCATCGTGCAACAACCGTGGTGATTTATGTGATCGTGGATCCTAATCCGTGGTCCTATGTCTTACAAGCCAGGTTTCCATCCAAAGCTGCAAATTTAACTTATGTGCAAAATTGGAATATCGCATAAAACATTTGCGAATAAGCAACACGTTCTCGCTCCCAACTCGTCACATATTGACACTTGGTCAGGACCCTTTGGCGTCATTTTTTGACGCTCAAGGTACCCCTTTTGGACGTGCAGGGTCCTCCACTGTTTTCAGTTGTTTGTCTTAATTTAATAGTTTGCATGCATTTGTAAAAATATAAATTATTTTAAATAAATGTATACTTTCATTGGATCACCTAACCCCACCCCTACCCTAAACTTACCCACTTCTAGACAATATACAACACGTAACAGTCAATTATATGTACAGTCACAGGTATTTATTGCAGAAACTGACCATAAACAAGCAGTATGAAAGCATTACAAACAAGTCGTGTTGCATTTCGAGTCTCCTGAAGCCATACAATATCTTTACACGAAGAAGAGAGTAAAACATAAGGTTTTAATTTTTTTAATTTATGCACAAATAGACGAATGGAGATGGCAATCGCATTCATTCATCTCACAGATCAAACATTTTGCCTCGTAAGACTTGGAATATTATTATTATTTATTTTTTTTTAAGAAGTCTTGACTGTAGCTGTATCTGCCTGTTATCTCTTGTATTTTATTGACAAATGGTAGGTTTAGGGGCAGAGGTTGGGTTACGTGCTTGTAAAAGTGTAAATAATGTAATAGAAATAAAACTGCTGTCACAGTCCAACAAACCCCAACATATATGCAGTAATGGCAATGTTATTACCCAATATATAATTTAATCATGAAAAAATTCCCAGTGTCTGTCCCAAGGGTTTCTTATTTAAAGCAATGAAGGACCATGCACGTCGAAAAATGACGCTAAAGGGGTACCCTGTGCGTCAAAAAGTGATGCAAAAGGATCCTGACCAAGCGTCAATATGTGACGAGTTGGGAGTGAGAACGTGTTGGAATAAGCACAGTTTCCATCCAATGAGTCAAAGAGAACAAAGTTGTCACATCCTGATAAACTGGGACTAAATATCAGTAAAAAAAAAAAAAAAAAAAAATGTAGGAGAAGCCACTGAATATAATCATTTTCACATACAGATTGCTCAGAGAAAGCAGACAAAACAATAAATGCAGTCACTGCTTTTGGAGGCGAATACCTGCTGTTTGGCAATGCAGTCGTATAAGAGTTCTGGGAGGCAATTATACAGAAATGCTTCGACGACAGACTTTGCTCGGGCCTTTTCAGAATGACCATACATTTCAGATGCTGTACAATGAGATCGGTTCGCGGGTTAGTCCGGTTATGCCGTCCCACAGTGTAAAGTCACATGACTTTTTTGGTGCGCATGGAGGAATTTATTCACAAAATGTGTTTCTATCTCCCATTATTCACATTAACCCTTTATTTGCACAATTCAAAAACAAGCTCAAGCAAGCATAAAACTTTTTTTGCCAAATTTGTTTAACAAATTTTGGCATTTCCATCACTCGTTTCTGATGCAATACTTCAAAATGCTCATAAAAACAGCGTGATGAAAACATAGCTACAGTGAGAGAGGTTTAAAGAGGGCCATTGTCAGGGTCTTATGACCAAAGACAGCCTGCGATTGTTTTCAGACAGTGTCAGAAATTCAGCCTGATCATCGCACAGTGTGTGTGCTGCCGTGACCCACGTTTACTGACCAGCCGATATAAATGCGACATGAAGTCAACGTGACATGGCGCTAAAACATAAAACTGCTTACCTCAAGCTTGTATTCCTTCCTCTTTCACCGCTTCCACTTTTTTTACCACGCATAAAAACTATCATCCTCATACAGTCTAAATGCATGTCGTATCCAATGTCGCACAGTGTGGTTTGCAGTGATCTTATAGGATTGCTAAAATTGTGCAGTGTGTGGAAGGCTTTAAAGGTGCAGCATGTAATATTGACAGCTAGCAGGTGAGATGGGTACTGCAGTCCAAATTCAGACAGTTGTTTCTCCCACTCGTCCTCCTCAGACTCTATGCTCACATGGGTTGCCAGATTGAGGACACACAACAGAAATGAGAGCAATTGACAACAAAAGGCGACAAGCAGTATTTATCCGCTTTTATATTCCTCTGTTCATAGGGATTTTAGATGGATGCCGAGGCTTTTTAGGTCATTTGGAATCTCTGACCCAGTTTGTTTGCTGGCTTCCATGGTTGCAATACACTCTTAAAAATAAAGGTGCTTTAAAAGGTTCTTTACAGTGATGCCATCCCAGGTGAAAAAACAGCATATGATGGTAGGTATGTTTTGATGCTGGTTTAAGATGGTCCTTTGCTGGTTTATGCTGGTCCTTAGCTGGTCGTGTTGCTGGTCAAGAACCCGCATAAACCAGCTAAGAACCATCTTAAACCAGCATCAAAACCTACCTACCAGCATATGCTGTTTTTTTTCAACAGGGATAGAAGAACCATTTTTGGTTCCACAAAGAACCATTCAGTCAAAGAACCATCTCTTTCTTACCTTTTCATAATCTGGAGAACATTCTAACCACAAAGAACCTTTGGTGAAAGGTTCTTCAGATGTTAGAGGTTCTTTGTGGAACCATCTATGGCATCGTGAAGCACATTTATTTTTAAGAGTGTGGTTCTGTTTTCTGGCAACTGGCGACCCAAGGTGTCTAAATACTATTGTTTAAACTGGCAGAGGGCGGAGTCACACAGACCAAAACAAAAACTGACATTCCAACATGGAACACACATTTCAAAGTAGCATAACTAGCTGTTGTGTTGTTTTTCAGAGAAACAATTTTGTGAACTTAGCATGTTTCCTAAACATCTGCAAACATATTATGGTATTTTTATGCTGTAGTACAGTCTAAAAAAATATATACAGCACTTTAAGTGTTTAGAATGATTGCATGGGTGTTACTATGCGATTGATGTTTTGAGTGAACATCATCCCTTGTATGTTCCAATTGGTTTGTATTGTGTGTGGCATTGCTAAGTATTGTAGGTGGTCGCAAGAGTGTTGTTAAGTAGTTCCAGTTGATAATCAGCTGATAAACAGTTGGTATGGTGTTCTGAGTGGCTGCCAGGGTGTTGATGGGTAATTACCAAGCTGTTCTGAATCACCATCTTTTCCAGTATGTGCTAATCTATTGCAATACTGTAGTGATTACAGCTAAGTAATTTGGAGGAGATACCTTGGTATTATACTTCTCAGTATTTGCTAAATCACTGCTGAGCTGTTTCTCAGATATCCCTACTGGAGAGAAAAAAAAAAAAAAAAAAAAAAAAACAGCAACTGGTTGACTGGTCTAAGCTGACAAGCTAAAGAAGTGGCCAGACTCCTTCGAAAACCAGTTATAACCAGATATGACCAGACTGGAACCAGCTGAAACCAGCCAATGGTGCAACACACCAGACTTTAGTATGAGCAACAGTAATAGTGATGATTGCCTTAGCACACAGCAGTAATTAATTAGTTCCTAGACCCCCTCCCCTCAAGAGATCCTAAAATGGGTTGAGAACAACATAATTACAATATGCAGGAGTTTTCTCCAGACCCAAAATAAATTATTACTCTCTAAAACAAGGGTGACTGGAGATGTACAGAACAGCCCTCCAACTCAATGCATTGATTTGCATGTGTGAGAATGTAATTAATCTTGATGGGGCCTTAAGGCTCCGCTCGCCTCAATTCAGGTCAATTACTGCTCTGACATACAAGTATCGACTGCGGCACACACTTAAATAAAGTCGCACTCGTGAAGCGTAGATAGACCTTTACACAGCACCGCGCCGCAATCACTTGGTGTGCACGTATGGCCCTGAATAATCATATTGTTATATTATCGGCCCCCGCAAAACAGAGTTTCTTTCAACTCCCATTACGCGGTGGCGAGGATATCGCAGCGTGGCCGCACGCCTGCCGAAACAGCTTACGTAACTGAACCGGTGATAATAGTCATCTGTTACTCTGTGTCAAAGGGGCCACGCCAGTTCAATTATTCATCCGGTATGGCAGGACGCTTTTAATCATCCAGATTCTCTTCCTTTCATCAAAAAAGGAGAATCCCGAAACGGATATGAATTAGTAACGACGACTTTTGAGATTCCGTTTGATGGACGTTAATTAAGATTAAAAGTTCAACATATTTCCTCCTCCTATAACCGCATGCTTTCTTTATATTTTTGGTCGGTATCTGAACGATCTCGTTTCTTTGGACACCTATACATTGGGAGTGCTCGACAGGTCATAGCAGATTAGGATTTTCCATCAAATTGTCATCTCAACTTTTTAGACTCCCTGAGATAAGCTATCATAAATTCTCTTTTGTCAGAGATTATTGTCTGCAGCGCTGTCATCATTATTCAGTGTTTACCTTGGAATAACGAAGGAGAAATAATGAGAGAATAAAGGAGCGTGGAAAAACAACTGTTGTGAAATGTTAATGATGCGTCCTTGGGTGTGTTTGTTTTTTGTTGCCGGTGATGAGCTCTTTAGAGCCTGTTACATTCCCTCAGAACAGAGACTTCCACATACGTGACTCGTGTGTAATTGAAAGTGGCGTTGTCTGCATTTCAAACCTGCCTCACACAAAGGCAACCTCTCACAACTACATTAATAAAAAAAAAAAAAAAAAAAAAAAAAAAAAAGCTACGTTTGATTTAATGCATCAGTTCAGTTTTTTCCCCCAAACTGAAGCGATAGCCTCGTGCAAGCTGTTTTTGAAGCCTACTTCATGCTTTTAATCAATAGGCAGATGTTACTTTAGAAAATTAAATGTAACAATTGTCGATTTGACCAATCGTCCTTTATTTGAAGGTTACGTTGCATATTACTTTGCATACTTTTCATACTGCGTACTGATATGTACAACCCAAATCATGCAAAAAGTAATTTTTCATCAAGTACAAGATACCACTTGTCATAAGGTCTTACTGGACAGCCTTTTGCTGCTACATTAGAATACAAAACCACCTATTTCATATTTAATGAATGGCTTGCCATTTGAAGGTTATTTGTGGCTTCACGTTAAATTGAGTTGTCAGAAAATGAATTGTCTGATTCCTGAAGGTTACTTTCTTTTAAATTAAATTTATTTCAAATAAAGTGGTAGGCAGCTTCTTACAATTTATTTTAGGATGTAAAACTTTACTATTGTAGACTTGAAGGCATTGTTTGATTTGAGTTTGAAATGTCCAGTTTTTTGAAGGTTATTTTAGGTCTTTGTGTATTTTATTTTATTTATTTATTTATTTATTTATTTTCTTTATTTCAGAGTTTTACATTTATAATTACAATCAAGACCTCCCCCACCCCACCTCACACACACACACAACACAGGCCATATAATAATAATAAAAAAAAAAAAAACATTCCAGAATTCACAGAATTGACAGTGGAGGAATAAAGTGTCCCATGATTGCACAGTTCATAAATTGTCCTTTAACTTGAAAGGCTTGAAAGAGGTTGCCCACACTTTCAGAATACCAGTCTTGAAAACATAATATAAGAACTACAATTGGTGGTAACAGACACAAATGTAGATACATAAATATATACACAAACTTAAATATTTTAAATAAATAATAAACTTTAGGAAAGAAAAAAAAAAAGGAAATAACTAATAAAACAAAATATGAAAAGAAGATATGAAAAGAAGGGGAGGCTGAGGTCAACTATAGTTCATCTTAAAAGCCAAAAAGTCTTCTTCAAAGTATTTAATAAAGGGGGACCATTTGTCTTGAAACTTCGAACCTCGAATCATATATTTAATCTTTTCCAAATTAATGTAAGACATTACTTTTTTTATCCAACTACCATGTGTTGGAGGGTCTGCCCTTTTCCACTTACATAATATTAATCACCTTGCAATTAGTGTAGTGAAGGCAATAACAGAATGCATGTCATTTCTGAGCTCTACACCCCAAAAATGCCCTTGTCTCTCTACTCCATTAGAAGTCAAAAGGAATGGTCTGATTGTTGAAAGTTACTTTGTGGCGTCGTCTTACTGCTGCTTCAGAAAACAATTCAACATTTTAGATTTAATTTTTAAGGGTTACTTCGTGTCAGTTCACATCGGATTGATGGCCGTTAATTCCGTAGAGAGCAAGGGAAATGTGACATTATTCAAACAGTTGTTTCAGCAGCACTGATCTCCGGTTATCTGAGGAATTGTTCGTTTGGTTTTGGCCGCTGGGATCAGTGCTAAACACAGGCATGTTCTGTCTACTTCAGCAGGTCATGATCTTTCAATGTGCTGTGACACAAAGTCACCAGAGAAGAAAATGGGGTTACATTGGGTTAATCATGTCCAATTTCTCTCATTGTGAGATATCCTTCTCTGACCTGACTGCGGAGAAGGACTTTGTCTCCCTGATAGATTCAGTTTTAATATGGGGCTGTTCAAATGCCTGTTTTTGATTAGAAATGCTAACACTAACTGGCACAGACTTTGTTTGTTTGTTTGTTTGTTTGTTTCAGAAAATTATAGTGCGTCCTGCATTTCAGTGAATTTGATGACATTTTATGTCAGTCTTTTTCACTTTCATGGCCTACTCTGTGAACCAGCGCTCATCCTGATTCTGAATGAGTGGCCTGAGGTTTGATGACTTCCTGTCTCACATTCACTAATGTTTAATGAAAATGTTCTGCATGTAGTTATATAAAGGTACTTACAGTAAATTTGTGGTCAATTTGCAGAAATGACATTCTTTTAAAGTGAGCAATTGTAATATGTGAATTTAATATGTATGTATGTATGTGTTACATGCACTCTAAGTTTATCTGTAGTAATATCATGTATTACTAAATAATTTATTTTATGAAATGAACATAGTTTTACATTTCAATGGGCCTTTATGGGCTAATGTTACATATAGGCTTCATGTTATTAAGTGTTATTATTCAATAATAAATATATGTAATAATGAATGCAATGAATATAATGTATTTATTTATTTATTTTCTGTCTATCTATCTTTATTATTTATTTACAGTGTTGGGCACTTAGCTGCTGTAATAATATTACTAATAAGATTTCAGTAATAAAATTACAGTTAGAATCCGTAAAACAGCTTAGCTGCTTTTAATGCCTCAACTCCGCTGATTTAAAATCCAATATGGAATATGGAAAAGTTTACGTTCCACAGATAGAAATATTGCATTACATTGATTTTGCCAGGAAAAAGATGTTTTGAACAGTGTTGTGTAAGTTGTGGCTTTAATTTACTCTGGCATGACATCCCACCCACATCCCTCTGATCAGCATGTGGTACATTATATTACCATAATTATAAATCTTTTTGGAAAATTAAACAGTTTCTTACAAACTTATGTGATTTGATAAAATACATAATGACATATAATCATATGGGTAATGTTTCAATTAGTTTCAAATTAACAACACTTCTACTTGAATGTCACTATCAATCACTGTTGAGTGTTTGTAATCACTTCTGACTGTGATCCAACGTGGATTAAAATGACGAGGCAAAAAATCTGTTGTTAGTAACATTCTAGAAGAATTTTATGTGGAAGATACACAGTTATAAACTTCTGTGGGGCGTGAAGAAAAAGTAATGTAACTAGTAGTGTAACTAATTACTGTTGCCAGGAAGTAATAAGTGAAGTATCACTTTTTAAAGGAGATACTCTTAATGAGTAGTATATTTCATTCTTTGAGTAACCATCCCAACACTGTTTATTTATTTATTTATTTATTTTATGAGTGTGTTGACTGACAAATGTTTGGTGTGAACAGGTTTGCATGAATCTATTGTTTGTGTTAAAAATCTAGCTCGCACTGCTATTTGTGTCTGGTGTGAATAAGCAAATCAGGCTTCACTATTTCCTTCTGGTATTTTCCTTAATGAGCCTACATTACTGCATTTCTCTGGCTTCATCAGTATTGCTGAGAAAACAGATATGCTTTGACAAGTTTTCAACCAAGGGACGTTTTCCTGACAATCTGGGGAATATAACTTCTGCCTAGTAATTACAACACCAGCTGTTGAAATGTATTTACATGCCATTAAAATAGTTTCCGTCGGAAGTCACGCAGAATGTGTGGCAGAAGTCTGTACAATGTCTCTTTCTTCCGTCTCGTCCCGGTGCGGCTGCACTGCGCAGTCAGAGATGTCAGTGTGCAGTGACCGTACGAGAAAGATCTGGTGTCCGGGGGCCTGTGAAGAACGTCCAATGTCACACTGTCCCTGAAAAGCACATTTGGGAAGTTCCTCTTCCTGCTTTTGCTCACTACGGCTGTCAATGCTGTCAGCTCTGTTAAGAAAGGTCTGGTAAAAATAGATGGTCTAACTTATGCTATCTTTGTTTCTCGGTTATGAATTACACCGTGCCAGCTCGACATTCCTCTGTTGATTATAGATTGAGAGAAATTATGAACTGCATGTGCACTTTTCGTGCCCTACACTTTTCTGGTCTCCGAACGCTGATAATTATGACGTGTCAAGCATCTAACGAGTGCAGGGGTCCACAATTCATTTCACAAATGACAGATTGTGATAACTCACTGACATCTCACTTCATGAAACACTTTTATATCTTTTCAAAGAAAGATCACATCAAAGGAGAAAACAGCTTCATATCACTTTCATTCAGACCTTGTAACATTGTAGTCGTCTCTTCTGCTGTCATTGTGTTGAAGAACTTCTTTTTAACATTTAGTAACATTATTTCATATCCAAAAAGATTGTAGCCAGCTTCCCACAAACATAAAAAATAAAATAAATGAATTAAATTATTATTATTATTATTATTATTTTACTACCAATAAGTGTTTTTTTTTCTTTCTTTTTTTCGCATTGAATTGCATTGCAACTTATTGCATTGCGTTGTTTTGCATTCCATTACATTGCAACATTCATTTAAATTAACCACTCCACATAAAACAATTAGGCTTCATTTCCATAATTCAAAATATTTATTTATTTATTTTTATTTTATTTTATTTTTTTTGATGGTGGAATGAAATATGACCTGAAAATGCTTTGTGACATCCACCCAACTACATTTCTTTGTTCGTTTTCTTGTTTCAGTATAATATGTTGATAACTTCTTGACTTGCCACCCCCTTCCCCCCCCCAAAAAATCCTCAAATGTGCACAGATAAGCACATTTCATGTAATCAATTATTAAATTTTCCTCGTCTTCCTGAACTGAGAACAAAAGATTGTCCTCTGAATTTCTTTTTGTTCTGCTGTAATTATACGACGACCTTCTGTGTCACGTTCATAAGCCTCTGAATGCGACTCAAGGTCCCGGTGTCAAGAGCCAGCCAGATAGTCAAGATGTAGCCCCTTTATTGCTTCGCTGTGTTAAATGTCAAGAAGCGGCCACAAAACCCATTATGTTCCCCATTCTGCATTAATGTGTGTCTTTTAATGAGCACATAAATTCATACATTAGCATGAGCCTAAGGGGAAGCCTCAGCGCCTGCCATATGCTTTCTTACACTAGGTGGCGAACTTCAGGTGTTTGTAGAAAGGCCCTTCTGCTCCTGAAGCGTATTGGTGAGGGATTCGTCCCCTCGGCAGGAAGCTTTCTTGAGGAGATTCGCATATGCCTTCAGGGTAAACGAGAAAGCGGTTGTTTAGACATCTATACAGCTGTTGGTGTGAATCCACACGGATCTATCCGGCCCCTGCCGAGATGAAACCGTCGTATTCACATGGTCTGAAGAACATGCTGGTCTTCTGTTTGCTGAAGAGCTGAAGGCCCTCACAGATTTGCCATATGGAGCCACTTATGGATAAGCTGGGCGTATTAAAGGGGTAGTTTAGCCAAAAAGGAAAATTCTGTCATCATTTAGTCACTCCCAAGTTGTTCCAAACTTGTATGAGTTTCTTTCTTCTGCTGAACACAAAAGAAGATATTTTGAAGAATGTAGGAAACCAAACAGTTGTTGGTATATTCCATAGTACACTGTAAAAAAACAATTTGTTGAGTCAACTTAAAATAATTTGTAACCTGGCTGCCTTAAAATTTTACATTCCGTTAAATTAAAAAAAAGTTTATTCAACTTGAAATGTTAATTGATACTAAGTGACAACTTAGATATTTGAGTTGAATCAACTTAAAATTTTAAGGCAGCTGGGTTACTTACCCATCTGTTAAGTTTAGCAAACACAAATATCTAAGTTGTTACTTAGCACAACTTAACATTTCAAGTTGACTAAACTTATTTTAGTTGACTGAACTTAAAATTTTAAGGCAGCAGCGTAACAAATTATTTTAAGCCGACTCAACAAATTGTGTTTTTAATTTTTTACAGTGTATGTTTTCTATACTATTGAAGAGGCTACTGTCAACTGTTTGATTCCCAACATTCTTCAAAACATCTTCTTTTGATGACAGAGTTTCATTTATGGGTAAAGATATATAATATAAAAGAAACTTTGTTTGTGGTATAATTATTTTTTACACAGTAATCAGATAATCCAAATCAGCGGTGTATAATTCTTCAATTCATAGTGTTGTTTCTTATCGAAATCATTTTTATTCTTTGAATTAGTGATCAAAAGGACTTTGATAACCGTCTAATCATTTTTAAAGATAAAAGGCGTTTCTTTGTTTGAGATTCTTATTGGTATATTTTAGACCGTCATCCACCACATTAATATCACTAAAGATCAAAATATTACTGTCTTTAAAGATTAATTATGGCATGTTTTTGATTAAAATACTGCAGGGTGATGCTTCCAACCAAGTCACTTTGTTGAAAAGTGAGCTATTACTTTCAGAAGCAACTGAATTTCTGTGTGGTGAACAATAAAATAGTGAAAAATCCCATAGATTTGCAGTGAAGGTCATGTTTAGAGAGTAGAATACACTCAAAGATGTATGTATTTGAATGGCATCCATTCAGATTCCGCAGTTTTAACATAAACTAATAAATATATTTTGTAAGAAACTCTACTGAGCTTGCATATTTGTTAGTCATACATGAAGCAGTTTCAAATACTCCATAACCAGGTTTATGTATTTATGTATTAATGTATTTATGTATTAATAATATATATATATATTTTTTTTTTGCTGAAAAATTTTCTCAATCAACATATTTATGCTAATTCAAAGCCATTTTAACAAATCCATTTTGAATTTTGATGATTATTTCAGAAAATAAATAAATACATAAAAATAGATGCAAAGAGTTAATATTAAACCATGGCTTTTTTAATGCAGAAGTCTTACCTGTGTTATTTACATATAACTGACAAATATGCATTAAATATGAATACAGGTTTTTCTGCTTATGTTAAAACTGTGCAATCCAAATGGATGACAATTCAATCAATTCAAGCCAAAATATGTGTTTATTTATTTATTTAGGAGTGTGTATAGAGACTTAAGAGTGGGTTCTTTAGATTTGGGCCAGCAATGCCAACTATGAAAACCAAGAAAAAAGCAGAGAAACACCCTGGCAATCGTCTAAAGCAGGTCTTCAGTGAATGTCAACATTTCTGCATTTGTGTTTGGTGCCACAGGCAGCGGCACTTTGAGGAAAAACTGTTAGGTGAAGCTGTTATGGTGCGGTTTGTGATTGGAGCGTCCGTCCCCAGGCGGTCGAGTCGACTCCAGCTCTGATTTGTAAGTATCTCGACGGAGCTCCGCTTTAAGCTTCATGGCCGCTGAACATTCCTCTTTTGCTAGTCTGATGTAGTGGTGCATGTCATCGAACATTTGAGTGGATCCTCCAGTGATGACGGAGTCACAGAGCTGTGTCAGAAAGTAGAGGATCCGTCCGCCGCGCTCATGTGCCAGATTAAGATGGCAATCCTGGAATTTGCTGCCTTTTCAGTGTCTGTCTCCCGGTGGAGATTGGACATGATAGAATAATTCTCCGTGTTCCTTCAGCTGAGGGCTATTATGCCATATTTCAAAACCCCACGAAATGGCTCAAGAGGAAGTTGGAGCAGTGCATATCAAACCCATTAGTGTATTATGAGTCATGCTGAATATTTTACTTTTATTTTTTTGGAATAGAAACATTTAAACGTGTCACGTTCTATGAACTATACTAACGCTAACCCAAAGCTAACTGAAATGAATTTGTAACATTTTAAAATTAGGTTTAATTGCATTAGTTAGTTATGTTTAGCATTAGCTATTAGTTATTAATTAGAATTAGATTCATTCATTAATTCAGGTTAATGCTAATATATTATTAAATTGTTGATTATTATTAATTCATGTTCATTATTAATATATTTACTAATGTTATTTTATACAACGTACATGTATTGGTATTTGTAAAAACAAAACAAAACAAAACAAAAAACAAACAAACAAACAAAAAACTAACTGAATGAAATTGTAATGTAAAGTGTTAAAATAAAAAATAAAAAATTAAATTAAATTAAATTAAATTAAACTGCAACAATTTTACAATAAGGTTCAATTATCCAACATCAGTTATCATGGATTAACAACAAACATTTTTACATTTATTAATTGAAGTTAATATACTGTCATGTTATTGTTTATTGGTAAATCATGTTTGTTAATAATATATTAATTAATGATTATACAACTTGATTACAATTGCATACAATTTAGAATTTTAGTTAATGCATTAGATATGATAAATTAACAACACTTTACTTATTTATTTATCTATCTATCTATCTATCTATCTATCTATCTATCTATCTATCTATCTGTCTGTCTGTCTGTCTGTCTGTCTGTCATAATATATTACCAAATAATATATTACCTAAAAAAAGAATGTACAATAAATATATAAAATAAGTCAATAATGATATAATATAAATTATAGCAAAAATGTAATTTAATTTAATTTAATTTAATTTAATCAGCCTGATTAAGAGTCATTTATCTGGTCAACCTGACCAGTGGCTAAAAACCTAAAATCAGCAAACCAGACCAGCTTAACCAGTTAGGGAGATCACATAAGACCAAGTTGGTTTAAGTTGTTTTGTTGTTGTTGTTGTGATTTCACCACATTACTATGTTAGAAAGAGCTCATCTCAAACTGCACGTACATGCATGTACAGTATATGAAGTTATATTGTAAGCCAGTGGTGTTAAATGTTGCAATGTAATGCTATTTACGCAACAACTGTACTTGTAAACAGCTCCTTACGTGTGTTACATGATCTAGTCTGAATTTCCTGCTCTCAGCAGCTGTGCTCTTTTCCAGGAACTTCCCTCCCCTCTGTTCTCTGCTCTCGGCAAAAATGTGATACTGACGAGCATCTACTCTTGAAGTGTCGCTCCGAATCACTCAGATCCGAGAAACGCTTTTCCGTTTAGCTTTGCAAGCTCTGAAAACAAATAGGAAACTACATTCCACCCCCATCCGAATCGCTTCTCCACCCCAAAGTTCATCTTATGGATGGATTGAGATAACCTCAAGGGGAACCGCAGGGCACTGTGATGCCGTTTGATGGAATGAAAAAACGACTTCTTAGCTCGCACTGTGTTTGTCTTTAAGATGGAGAACAAATGCAGACAAGCAGAGAGCATCCAGATGATAACTGACTCTGACACACTCAGCTGCAACACGGTTTTGCTTGTCTTTTCAAACAAGGCCTATGGCAGCTTAACAATACATAACAGTGTGTGTTTCTCTCACAGGATTGCTACTTACTACTTTTTTTTTTCTTTTTTTATATATTGACTTGAGACGAAAACATGAGAATTATGTCAGTTCTCTCCAATGCAGTGTTTATATCACATCTAGTGCAGATTTCTTGAATGTACAATTTAAAATTTTAGGCATTATTTATTATTATTATTAACTATTAATATTATTATTTAATCTGTGAATAGTTTATTGGTAGACAGAAATTTTCTTTTAATGGCTACATCCACAGTCACCGATGACATGTAATTCGGTGTGACATGATATATTTAACCTCCTATTTCTGTTGTGTTGTCACACCAAATATGTGACCCTGGATCACAAAACCAGTCGAGTTTACTTGTAGCAATAGCCGAAAATACATTGTATGGGTCAAAATTGTCGATTTTTCTTTTACACCAAAAATCATTAGGATATTAAGTAAAGATCATGTTCCATTAAGATATTTTGTACGTTTCCTACCGTAAATATGTCAAACATTAATTTTTGATTAGTTGTATGCATTGCTAAGAACTTCATTTAGACAACTGTAAAGGTCATTTTCTCAATACTTTTTTTTTTTTTGCACCCCAAATATTATCCTATCCTAACAAACAATGCATCAATGAAAAGCTTATTTTTTCAGCTTTCATGTGCTTTCATGTATAAATGTACACATTTACATATATGTTTAAATGTATAAATAAATGTCTACATTTCTCAAAAAAAAAACAAAAAAAAAACTCAACTCAACAAATTGACCTTTATGACTAGTTTTGTGGTCCAGGCTCAAATATTAGTTAGAATCCAACAAACCCTGTCTATATATCCATTTAACAATTTTAATAAAAATGATCATTTACACTCAAAACATTATTGCATCCTGTTTTATAATGTACTACTGTAGGGAGATGCAGATATCTGCCACACTTATATACTTGCTATAAGTAGTATAAACAGCATGTAA